>NC_056730.1:830289084-830376163 GCF_019279795.1 Protopterus annectens | reverse complement strand
TGCTCCGGGTATGTCTTAGTGTGTTCATGTGTTCGTTTAGCATTTGTGATAGTTCCATGTGACCCTGGGTTTGTGGTGTGCATGGTGTCCTTCCCCTCCCGTTTGGTCTTGCCGGTCATGGTTTGAGAGAGCTCAGCCCCCTGTCTGGCTATATAGTTGCATCTCACACATGTATTAGGTTTAGTGGGGGAGGTGCAGCTTGTCCATGTCCATGAGGCACCTGTAACATTGCCTCAGGACACCCACATTCACCATCTGAACAGGGGAGGTCGCTAGCAATTGACCCTTCGACATGCCAGAGAACGTGAATGCATTTGCTGTGTAACTGGGTCAGAAGGCACCTATAGGGAAGTGGGTACTCAAGGGGATTCTAGGCTAGTGTTGTACTCCATCTAGTATACATGTACCTTACCTATGTAGGAATACTATGGGAGCAGGTGCTGAGCTTTCGTGATAGAGAACAGACAGTTGAGATTGCAAGTAGAGAAGTTCGACATGTAAACCTACGAAGCACGGAGCCAGATATAGTGTAACATTGTTTACACGGTACATGACGCACATGTCCACACATATACTGCACCTGACGCCTGTGGTCAGTGCCACAGGCTACGGTGGACAGAGACATCACATACATGGCATGACACAGTACAGGTATGGTGACATTCTGCAGGTGTCATACACAGCGTGCTGGCAACTGACAGCAGGTGTCACCTGTCAGCTGTGGTGCACGCTGTGCAGCAGTTGGATGCTGTACCATTACAGGAATATGTCCGCAATCGCGGGGTGTACACCACTATGGCACACACCCCATTGTGTGCAGATGGGGACACCTGCCTGTGTGGTCAGCACCCTCACAATACAATGCACCCACACGCCATGTCACAGGGGGCGGTCTTGCACAGGTAGCCAGTATGGCTCAAAGTATGGCATTGACAGGGTTGTACAATGCAGCACCAGTACGGGATGGTCACCCTGTGTGGTTATTGTCCAGTCACAACACTATATCTGTATACACCCTCACAACAGGCAGCAGACATACACACATGTTGACACACTGACATGGTGGTGACCACACATGTCTACACAGAGGGACGACGTGGTGCATGTACTGCACCATCCACATCCATGCACCCCACACTGAGGTATGTACAGATCTCTACCATGGTGTACAGTGATGTGTGGCACGTGGCACATAGTCCCCCTGATCTGTGGCATACATGGGCACACATTCCTGCACACATGTCTGTGCTAGGAATGGCACTCCCGCTATATGGGATATGTGCAGGCGTGCAGCGGTATGTAGTGCATCATGCGTACCACCACTGTATCCGGCAGCTGTGCCAACATATGCACTTGGGAGGTGGTAGGGGTTACAGTGGCCATGTGACATATGGTCGATGACACCTGACCGATGGGTATGCATTATGGCAGTGCTGTCATGTAACGGCGACATAGCAGACTGTATGCACATGGCAGGGTAGGATGGTGTGTGACACACCTGTGACCACCACCTGCACACATGCATGTGGACAGGTGTTTAAACACATGGTGTACACACATACCGCCATGCGTGCTGTTACTATGCCACCATATGATGGCCCCCATGATGGGTATGCATGTGGTAGGGGGTTGCAACTGTGTTATGGGCATTGGACACCACTCATGCATGGCTGCACCGTGCACAGTACACGTGTCACATGTATCCCCTGTTGCCATGTGTGTATGCATTGCTACGTTGTGACATGTGTGTCGACATATATGGAACATGGACTGTGGTATGGTATCACAGCTGTCACAGGCAAACTGTACAAGGGTATGTGTCCCAGTCAACACCGCTACACCCTGTAGGGGGTGCATACCACAGACATGTGTCCACCTTCCATTCGTGTGTGTATTACCGCGTACGCCAGTGTTATGCATGTGGTACATCACAGGCTTCGTATGTGTCCTGTGTGCAGTCCATGCACACAGCCAGGCGATGACTTATATGTCATATCCGTACTTTGTTTCACTGTGGTACAGCTGCAGTCATGTGTCATATCTGTGTCAAGCCCGTGGTATGTGTGGAGCATGCCTGTCCATGTATACCGATATGGGTGTACTACATCACACCTGTGGGATCATTGATAGTACATGTGTACTCTGCATGACGGGCCTACACCACCATATAGACCTCTGGACATATGTCACATGCTGTTGCTGGACCGTGAGGCATACTGCTGCACCGATGACATGGTGCTGGCATGGCAGCTACAGTGTTCACTGCAGTGTGTACATGTTCAGCCTGCACCTGTGACGCCTGTGATGTCATCTGTGTGTGTACGTGTAACTGCATGTGTGTCCACCCTGTGCATGTGTACAGGTTTACCTGTCCGTGACTTGCGGTGTGTGCACGCCGTCTGCATGCCGGACGGCGCGTAGCACATACTAAGTGTGTGGGCATGCCCAGGTTGCTGTTGTGTGGGTGGACACACACGACGGTCCACGATCTGCCCTTCCATGATTCCACCCCATGTGTATGCATGTCTGCACTCTGCAGAGTCTAAGTGTGTGAGCATGCCCAGTAAGCAGCTGTGTAGATGGACACACAGTACAGTGCACACCGTGCCCGTCTGCGTTGATACCCCGAGTGCATGTATGTTTCCCCTTCGCAACCGCCACATCTGTGAGCATGCCCGGGTTGCTGTTGTGTGGGTGGACACACATGATGGTCCACGATCTGCCCTTCCGTGATTCCACCCCATGTGTATGCATGTCTGCACTCTGCAGATTCTAAGTGTGTGAGCATGCCCAGTAAGCAGCTGTGTAGATGGACACACAGTACAGTGCACACCGCGCCCGTCTGCGTTGATACCCCGTGTGCATGTATGTTTCCCCTTCGCGACCGCTAGATGTGAGGGCATGCCCAGTACGCCATTCGGGGGTACACAGTACAGTCGGCACTGATGTCTGCTACTAGGCGTGTAGCCGAGGCCAATGACATCCCTCATAGCCATGGTGACCGTCCAGGTGAGCCATATGTGGTTGGTATGCCACAATGGCTGCCTACATCATGTACGCCGGTTGCCCTCTCAGAGGGTATACTGTCTGTGGTGCATCCCGTATCCATGTCGTGATGTTGTGTTCTGTAGTTAGTTGGTATTCCCGAGTGCAGCACTACCGAGTTACTGTACGCCCACCTTGGGATGGTAACATGCTGTGTGACTGCGCACTCTGTTATCATTCCCTATCGGCTGCCTTGCTTGTGCAGATGATATCACCCACCTAGGGGTATGCCTCCTGACAGCGCTGTGCTCAGTAATCTCGGTAGCGCGTTCTGTAAATGCATCATGCTGTAGTGTGTTCATGTAGGTAGGCGTAGGTTCAACTCCCGGCCCTTCCCCGTGTGTGTGTGAGGTGTGTGTGTGTGTGTGTGTGTGTGTGTGTATGTTTCCAGCTGCCCTTGGTGAGAGTAGTTCCTTTAGTCGCTTCGCAACACATACCTTGGCTATTGGCATCTATTCCTTTACGGATGATGTCACCCACTAGAAGTATGCCTCTGACAGCGCTGTGCTCAGTAATCTCGGCAGTGTTCTGTAAATGCATCATGCTATAGTGTGTTCATGTAGGTAGGCGTAGGTTCAACTCCCGGCCCTTCCTCGTGTGTGTGTGAGTGTGTGTTTCCTGCTGCCTTTGGTGAGGGTAGTTCCTTTAGTCGCTTCGCAACACATACCTTGGCTATTGGCATCTATTCCTTTACGGATGATGTCACCCGCTAGAAGTATGCCTCTGACAGCGCTGTGCTCAGTAATCTCGGTAGCGCATTCTGTAAATGCATCATGCTGTAGTGTGTTCATGTAGGTAGGCGTAGGTTCAACTCCCAGACCTTCCCAGTGGGGTGTGTGTGTGTGTGTGTTTACAGCTTCCCCTATAGAGAGTAGTTCTTTTAGACGCTCCGCAGCACATACCTTGGCTATCGGCGTTTATTCCTTTACGGATGTTGTCACCCACCTAGACGTGTGCCTCTGACGGTGCTGTGTTCAGTGGTTCATGTAGCGCATTCCATACCTGTGTCATACTGTTGTGCGGTTGGGTAGGTGGGGGTAAGGTCAATCCCCATGCTTGTCAGCTGTGTATGTGTGTCTATGCTCCCAGCCGCATGGGTTCATAGGTTATGGCTTTAGAGTTTGCACAGAACACTTATACCCTGCCGACATCTCTGTGTTTGTGGATGGTGGGATGCAGCTCGTGGACTGCCTGTGTGCCTGCTGTGGTTGGCGACCTCCGTAGTGTGTTCTCCACGTGCGCCCTACTGTGGTGTGGTGGGGTGGTGCTGTGTACGTTACACACCCGGCCTTGCCACATGTGTCCATCTGTATCTCTCTCGATGTATATATACATACTTATGTTATGCCCATAGCGCTGCTCTTGCATGGACAGCTGTCTGTTCCATGTATCGCATATTTGCATAGCTGACACATAGAACTGTGGTACGATGCATATCCACTCATTGTCCATGCAATGTCCGTATTCCAGCATGCCCTAGAGACATCTGCTGGATATCGTGGCGGACAGCTATCCTTGCTGTACTGACACTGTACCCGTACACGCCATACACCTTGTGTATAATTGCCTGTTTATGGTGTGTGTGTATGTCTATCTGAGCTGTGTGCATGGTCGTGTGTATGTCCCACTATAGCCGTCTGTGCAGGTGTTGCCACTATGGGTAATCCTTGTAGACCGCTGTGTCATGTGCACTTCAGCACATATCTGCAGACCGTACTACCCCTCCTACGGCAGCGGCCTTAGATCAACCGCTCCCCTAGGCGATGGGCTCCATGGCGCCCACCACCACAACACATGGTGCCCCCATTCTGGTGTACCTACATGACATAACTACTAGAAAGATGGCCCTGCTAGTGCGGCGCCCTAGGCAGCTGCCGGGTTGGCGTATGCCTACTGCCGGCTATGAACACATCACAAGGCATACTTTTACATTCAGTGTTTTACAAAGGCTGGATTTTAATCCCAGAGGGGGGGACCTTATCAACTATACTTTAGAATGCGGATTGAGATGGATTATTAGGTGGAGAGTTGACCACACACCAGGGCTGAATGATGGTGCACAGATTAAGCCTCTTTTGGGAGGCAGGTGGCTTAAACCCAAATAACAGGAATGTAGTTTAGGTACAGCTATACATTTTACACCTATTAGTCCACTCTTTCAGTTGTTTACCACTGTTTTACATTGATATACTATACATATTCCCTATATATATTGAGCACAAGCAAAGATAACAAGTTATGCTAAAGACCTGTTGTACCAAACCAGATAAATGCGAAAAATAAAGTACAGGTCACCGCTGAATTATTCTTTGTGGAATCTCCTTTATTAAAAGTAAGCGCTTTCGGAATAATCCTTCATCAGACATAATTCAAAATAACAAAAGCAGCCATATTTAAAACACAGATCATCCAATCACTTACTCCTAAAAGCCCGCCTTTTTTGTAAAGCAGGTTTAATTGGTAAAACATCATTAAGACCAGGTGGTCTATGTGCTCTTAAATCAACTATCCACTTGGATTCAGCTAAGACAAGCGTCGGAGGACTCTACATTGACTAACAGTATGTCTGATGGCATTGTATATAATTTATCTCAATTTGTGTTGAGTACCGATGAGCTAGAGATTTTAAACAAGGGCTTGACCTTTGTTCCTAGCAACAAGTGTGTATACAGTGATATTATATTTGACCTGATGTTGTTTTGTAGGAGCGTGATGTTAAAATTGATTTTTAATAACCAAACCCAAGGAGCCATAGGTCCTAGGACTCCTAGCACATTTGCTCCCAATTTTACACCCACATTTAACTTGTTTATGAATGCTTGTGAGAATGACCTTTTCAAGTATTTTGAGGAGAGAAGTGCTAATAGATATTATAATCTTACACCGACACAAAGGACTGCTTTACATGGCCTTATGGACAAGAAAGAAATCACCATTAAGATGGCTGATAAGGGGGGAGCCATCGTTGTATTAGATACATGTTGGTATGAAAGGAAATTGTTAGACACACTGACTTTAGATGGAGCATATGTACCCATCAACCCTTTACAAGTTAGAATGATTATAGATAATGTACACAGTCAGTTAAACAATTTATTAGAGAGGGGTTTGTTAGAACATGAAGTCTATGAGTTCCTCAAGGTAGATAAACCAGTAACGCCTGTATTTAAGGCCATGCCCAAAATACATAAATCATTGACAGACCCACCACTCAGACCCATTGTTTCGGGGAGAGGGTGGGTCACTGAGAATATTTCTATATGGTTGGAGTTTACACTTAAACCATATTTAGAACAGATAGATAACATTCTAAGAGATACAGGGCATTTCTTGGGGCTATTAGCTGCGGCTACCAAGCCCAAACATGGTGGATTATTGATGGCTACACTGGATGTCAACAGTTTGTTTACTGTTATTGAACAACAATATGGGATAACAGCAGTGGGTGAAGTAATAAGTAGATTGGGAGCAACTGAGCATAAGCGACTGGTAGTGGAGAATTTATTAGCTTTGGTATTGAACAACAATGTCTTTATAGGACCAGGGTCCATATACAGACAAGCACAGGGGGTAGCTATGGGCACCCCCTATGCTAATACATATGCAAATTTGGTTATGTCCAAATGGGAAACCAAAGAAATTCTTAATAATCAGGAATGGAATAAGTACATAGTTTTGTATGTCAGATTTGTGGATGACGTTTTTATTTTGTGGGATGGGGATACTTCCACCTTTGAGAGCTTTTTAGCCTTTCTCCACACCACCACCACTTTTTTGACCTTTAGTGCCAAAACTTCTTTTACTCAGATAGAGTTCCTGGATGTTTGTGTGGAACAGAGTAATCTTGGTTTCACCTCGAAATTGTATAGGAAACAATGTTGGCAAAATGCATTGCTATCCTATGACAGCATGCACCCGAGGCATATCTTTCCCAATATTGTCAAGAGCCAAGTGGGTAGGATATCTAGGGTATGTTCTGAAGATACTTATTGTGATGAGGAACTTTCTAGGCTGAGTGGACATTTTTTGGATAGGGGCTATGAGAGGAACATGGTTAGTAAGGCGGTTAGCAACAATGTATCACATAGGAAGACAAAGAACAGGCCATGGATGCAAGGCCCTGTTAGTGGCAGACAAATAGATACAGGATTATGTAGTAGCAGGAAGGAACAACCTAAAATACTTTTTACGTATGGTAGTAATATTAAAGACATATGCAATATAGTTCAGAACAATTGGAATATACTAAGAAGTGATATTAGTCTTAAGGACGTAGTGGCAGAACGTCCCATGTTTAATTATAGGAGAAACAACAATCTTAAGGACCTGTTATGTAAGGAGACATATTTGAATAGGAGACCTACAATAGATGTTAGAGCAGGCACATATCCCTGTGGCAACTGCAAGGCTTGTCAATATATTAATAGCGATACTGAATACAAACATCCTGATAAGACACAAACTTTTATATTTAAAGGGAGGGCTACTTGCAGGACAAAACACTTAGTATATATGGCCAATTGTGAACAATGTGAAAGTTTTTATGTGGGTATGACAAACAACATGCTGAAGGTTCGGATTTTACAGCATATTAGTAATATTAGAACATGTCAAGTGAGCAATGCTTTATTCAGACATATAGAGATTAATCCCACACACACTTTTAAGTTTAGATGCATTGTAAATATTGCTACCCTATATATATTGTTAGATTTATAATTGATGAGAATTAAGCATAGTACAATATCATATAATACATGTTTTAATAGGATGTTTTTAAAGATGTTAATCTATGTGTGTGTATTTCACATTGCCTCTGCGCTTTATATGCTGTGGTTACTTGTTCATTGTTTGATGAGAAATTGACCAATGAAAGTGTAAGGAGGGATATTTAAAGCCCGGATGCTTTTATGTTATGTGTAAGTCTGATGGAGCCTACGGGTGAAATCGCTTACTTGTATATAAAGGAACCTTTTTATACCATTTGGGCACTGTCCTGGACAATTTCTACGTTGACTGTTTCATCTACCTATGTGTTTTTTGGATTGTGCACCATGTGGTGCCAGGGGTTATTTTGTGTTGATTAGGTGTATTCCATGGTCAATTGACATTAATCATGTTGATTCATTAAAGGATCTTCTTTATAAGTGGGAATGCCATAGTTTAACCATCCTATGACCTTCCTAGTTGAAGTTGCTAGTGAGCCATTAGTATGTGTTCCACAGGTCGCCAATTTGTTCCGCATTATGGAAGCGAGTGATCCCCATTTTGGTGATGGCAGATTGAGAGCTGTGTACACCGGTATTCGCACGATGGTCTGACTTTGTATGGAGAATGTCTAATGTAGTCCCTATCTGTATTTCCTGTGTTATGCCTTACTGCAGCTGTGTAATTCCACCAGGTTTCCAGTTATGGGTGCCATCTTGGTCGTACACTTGTCCATCCATGGGAATTGCCTACTGGACACTGATATAGGGCTGTACACATTTCACACCTGCTTTCAGCATTATCCGGTGGATGCTTTGCATCATTAGTGGGGAGTAAGGCATGTGCTATACCCACATCCCTCCCACGGGGCGGGCCAAAAGATTATCTGCCAAACAACACCGAGCCCCATTTCTGCATACCCAGGATCCCATGGCTGCATCCCTGGACGTTACACATTACACATCCTTCATGTGTGCGGGACTGGGATGTGGATGCACTTCTATGGACTCGACAATCTGGGGATTTCTGTTCATATGTCCTGCATTTCATGGACACTTGTCATCAACCGTAAACACGCTGGTGGTGCATATGTCTAGCTGTGCCATAGTCACAGCTGTCATTTCTTCTGGGTCGATCGCAGCTGGTTGATATTGCAAAAGGATACATTTTTGGAGTCCTACAATGGACACCAGTGTGCATATGTAAAGTGTAGAACTTGTTGGACTGTCACCATCTGGCCAGTGGTTTTGACTGTTGCTGTATGTTCCCCAATCGCGGATGTCTGTTTGACTACCCATATTATGTGTTACTTGGCCTATCTATATCCATGGGGCAGTAAGCGGAAATACAGCAAGCCTTGAGTCCTGGTCTTCTTCGTAAAAGACATTATTGAACATAAACCAGACCAAAACAGACGATGACAAAACCGATACACTCCACAGTCAAAAGATACTGAGCGCTTTCACCCACTAACGTGGGGCATCGTCAGAGTACGAATTACATTAGATAGTCGTCCCTTATATACTTCCTTCACAGTCAGTTTAAAGACAATGAATCAATAACCTTGCTCATAGTTAAGTGGACAGTGCTCCAAGTCATAATGATAAAGTGACATATACAAACAGTGTTGCATACATTACTTAATGGAAACATTAATACAACAACAATGTGTTAATATAAATAAAATATTGGTGAATACAATCTGTATATTGAAACATAGTTGATAATTGTTGTGAGTAAACCTTAGAATGTAGTGTGTTGATACTGATATTGTATATTAATGTGTATAATTGTTGCATTAAGTTTCCAAGTCATGGAATACATAAGTACAATTAAATGCATATTTTGTATAAATATGAATGTAAATAAGAGTCACAATGTTAAACATAAATATGACTGTATTATAACTATATCAATATGATATGGAAAGAACTGTACTTGTTTACATCTTGTTTTCAAGTGACAAATCTATGTCCATGCATCATATATACGGCCCGTCGGACTGCTGTGTGTAGATATATACATGTGAACCCCTCATTTCATACCTTGCTTTGTTACTGTCTGTGGATTACCTGTGTACACACATCTATTACAATGCCATACCTTTCCACTGTACAGGTTCTGGCATGGTGTACAGCTGGTTGGCCCTTAATCTTGCTGTGCGTTACATTGACCTGTGTCTATCTGGCAATTCACTGGCGTGTCATGTGAGACCTTCTTGCTTCTATAGGGACCTGATCCCGTAATTGTGACGTGCTTCCACTGGCCATATATTTCTCTGTCATCTGGGATCTGTGTGTAACCAGTCCTTTCAGGACACTTTCTATTGTTGTTCTTTTTTGGTTACATATATGGGTACTTTGGTATATTGTGCTATTATTGTGTGTGGAGCATTTCTCCACGGGCCTCTGCTGACACTGGACATATATCCAGCTAGCCTAGCCCGGTCAACATGTGAGCCAACTGAACACAATTCGTACGGGGGCACCTTCTGACAAGTGGGTCGGGTTACAGATGCATAACCGTCGTCAATCCATACTACTAACACACACGTTATTCTATCCACATTCTATGTTTGTCTTATCACATAGCATGTGTTTCTCACTATTTCTAATGGTACTTTACATGGCATTGCCCGATTCCATACTTTCAGAGGCTGACAGGTTTGAGACATGTATAATTGACATGGGGGACACAGCCTTAACTTTCCCTGCTGTGAGCGGATCACACACGCACACGCGCACTTGCAGTTCCCAATTGTGGGTTACGCGCAGGCGCACATGCATATCCGTATTCTGTTTACATATGTTTACTGGGTCTGTGTGGTTACATGGTCTGTGTTAGCTGTGACTGTCCCGGTAACATATCTCCGATCCGGTTGATGGACGTGTGCGGAACGCACTTTCACCTTTACACATGTGACAGTCTTTGCGGCATGGACACATTACATACACGTTCACATTTATATGTTCTATAGTCGTAATTCAAACGGGACTGCATTCACGTTTGCCGGTTACTGTGACCAATACACGTTAGCTGTTCTGTCTCATTTATATGCATACCCATGGTACGTAGCTAAATTTACATATCCCCCTCACCCCACCCCCCCGCACTCACGTACGTCACAGGCATCCACTCTCCTGCTGGGAAAGGTGTGGTACTACATGTTAAACATTCCTTATTCCCTCCCGCTCATGGCCCAGGATACATATGTCGTGACCGCAGAGATATTCAGATCACAGGGGCTTATATCCCCTACACATACAGGCCTTCGATTGTCAGGGTGTTCCTGTGGTGCTTTGGGTTTGGACTTGTCTGCCTAGTGTACGGAACTGCCCTGACCGTGTATGAATGTCAGACGAGTCACATGGGCACGGTTTGTCCGTGTCTTTGATACCATATCCCCCCCCCCATTATTCCCAACCGTGTGCGCTGATTGTCCGGCGTGCCCGTTGTAGATCTTGTTATAGTGATTGCACACGGTCTGGTCGACCGGACCTATTTCCATTACTCAACCTCTGTATTTATAACCTGTCTCGCTATATTACATGGGTTTAACATTGCGTGACGGCTTTCACTGAGCCACGGACATGTCCGTTGCTTAGTTTGGGGCTGCCCGCTCTGCTACACACATTTAACATGGCGGAACAGGTTGAACAGCTCAGCAACGGTGACATTGGGCTCTCCGTCGCTGTTTAGTATTGCATCGCTATGTTGACTTTGTTTCACATAGCGTGACAGTGTCAACATTGGTAACGGACATCTTGCGCAGTACGTCTTCCATAGATGATATGGCATACTAGCAATGACCCGCGTCTGGGTGTGGGTACTGCTGTATTTACCCATGGCAAGAGCGGCCGTAAGTCAAGTGGTGCCCCCACCACATCACCCGCTACCCCCATCCTGGTCTACCTACACCAAATACATACTGGGACAGTGACCCTAGTAGAGTGGCGCCCTAGGCGGCTGCCTAGTTGGCCTATGCCTACGGCCGGCTATGTGTGTGGTCCCTCGGGCATCAGCCTCGGGAACGCACCACGTCTGCCGTGGGTATATCTAGCATTACACACATCTGGGTGTGGTTTATTGCTTTGATGTTCCATGTGTACAGACACGTGTGTTTGGACAACCTACGATAGCTTCTGCTATTGGCATACAATGCTGTGGGTGGTGCCGGTTACCATACATATGCCTTTCTCAGAGGCCGACTTCACACTTCTAAACAGTAGTGTGGTCTCCTTTAAGGCCCCTGAGCCAGTGGTGAACATTACTCACACCGCTGAATCACTTACATGTGCCTTTTACCAGCACCTACAGGACTGCATGGATCAGGCAATCCCATACAAATATGAAACTCTTTGTACCAGAGCCAAGTGTCCGGTCTGGTGGACCCCAGCCATACAAAGGCTGTACAACGAAAGGAGGAAGCTACTACAGGATAGAGCAGAATCCTTGTAAAGTAAGACACCCTTGCTCATTATATGTGAAGAACTACAAGCTCTCATGAAATCATCCAGGGCAGATTCGACAGCTAAATCACCAAGGACTCGAAAGACAATCATAAGGCCTTCTTTACCTATGTTAGATACCTGGGAGGACACTCACAGATATGCTCAGACTGGGTTCAGAATGATGTGAAGATTACTGAACCTACACACATTGCCAACATACTGGCTGACAGGTTCGGTGCAGACTTCTCCCCCCCCCCTCACCCCCACATGGAGAGATATCTATACCAGAGGATTGTAGCCCCCAGAACATCTGTAACACACAGGTGGAGAATGCTCTCTCCAAGGCAGTGAACACAGCATCCATGGGACCAGATGGTGTCCCAGCTGTGTACTCCATGAACTCAATGAGGAATTAAACCCACAGTTAGGACAGCTGTTTAATCTTAGCCTCACCTCGGGATACGTACCCATGTAGTGGCGCAAGGCGATGTAGTCCCACTTCACAGGGGCGGTGCCTCCACTGACCCTGGTAATTACCATCCCATTAGCTTGACAAGCCTTATCTGCAAAGCCATGGAGAAGGATCATAATGGAACTCATAGATAAAGACATAGGGGACTTGCATACTTTGGATCCAACCAAGTTTGGCTTGGTCAAAGACAGATCATGCCTTTTAAACTTGGTTGACTTTTTAGGAACAGTCACCAAGGCCATTGATGAGGGTAGAGCAGTCCATACAGCCTACCTCGACCTGGCAAAGGCCTTCGACACAATACCCCCCTCAGGTATCATTGATAAATAATCAGCTTGTATGTAAACCCATACATCACAAGTTGGGTTGCAAACTGGCTGGGTGACGGGACCCACACAGTCAGAGTTGCTGGCGCCATGTCGGACTCACAGCCGGTCACAGGTGGGGTCCCACAGGGCTCAGTCCTGGGTCCACTCTTTTTCGGCATCTACATTTCCAATCTACAAGCAAACACAGGGGGGTTATGGCTGACAATGTTTGCAGATGACTGCAGACTGGGTGCCATAGTTGGAAACACATCTGACACAGATATCCTTCAGAAGGGCCTCACAGATATGGATAACTGGTGCCTCAGACATGGCCTACAGCTAAATGCCAGGAGATGCATGGTCATACCCTTCGGGAAGAACAGGGTTACCCCTAGCTACCATATAGGTGGCAATCCACTGAGCACAGAGGAGGTTAACAGGGATCTGCGGACCCCAGTTGTCAGTAACCATTCGTTCGACACACACATTGCTAAAGTAGTTAGGTAGACCTTCTACATTGCCCACCTGATCATGTAGGGATTCACATCTAGATCAGGGGAGGTCATCGTCCCCCTGTACTCATCACTCATTAGACCTATGATTGAGTACAATGCCCCATTCGGAATGTGTCTGACCCGACACCTGCAGCAGCTGGTAAGGCCCCGACAGTTCATTGCCAAACAGATGCAGGGTCTCAGGGATATGTGTTATGCTGCCTGACTGAAAGGACTCCCGCTCTATTCGGTCGCATACCACTTGCTCAGAGGTGACCTGTGCCTGACATACAAGGCCATGTTGAACCCAGGTTTGATGACTATGCTTCACCTAATGAATCTAGATCCCTCAGAACCACAAGGGCAGGTGACTTAAACCTTTACACGGTCATTAATAGAACGTGCTTGAAGGACAGATTCATCACCCAGACACTCACTATGCTGTGGAACTACATCCCAGTACATGTGAGGCAGAGCACCTCGATGGCCTTGTTCAAGAGGAGTCTTGACCAATGGATGGGAGATTGCAGATATACCCCAGGGATTACTTCAGTGTCACTGCTTGACAGAGGTACAGCAATATAATAGGCATAGTTTTCTTCAAAATGAAGGGGTGGCGAGGGCAACATAACTATGGGCTAGGCTTATACATGCCCTTGGGCAGATAGCCTACTATGAACCTATGGACATATGAACCTATGTTCATAGTTTGTCCCATTCACACTTGTCTATCCCCTGTCCTCATTCGTACGTGGATATTTCTGTGGCACATGATTGAACTATGTATTACCTGCAGGTATGATGTGTATGGTGCACATATGTCGTGGTTGATTACAGTGTATCTGTGTACCTACCTCTGTGATACTGAGGACTGCCACACATGCTTCACAGCATTACATGCATATGTCCATACTATTATTCGTTGGCCTGTGTGGGGTTGTCAGGGCAACGGTTACACGTGTCCCTGTTTGTGCTCGCATCATGGTGGTCTCTGACCGGCCTACGTTGCTATCGTGGGATGGACGGTGGTGTTGGTGTGTGTTTGGGTTGTGTTTCCACTGCCAATACATCAGTGGGGGGTGGGGTTGGCACATGTTCCTCTTTGCAGGGGGCCCCATCCTGGACATTTGTGTCATGCGTTGACACTTGGCACATGCCATATGTCCTGTGATATTCCCACAGTCGTGTATGCCTTCCTGCATTACTAATGCATGTTACTGACAGTTTGTATCTGGCACGCATGGCTATTATGTTGGATAGCTTAGCCTATTCCCATTATATGACATACCCATTCATCCAGGAATATACCTGTTATTCCATCCTTTGTATTGGCCGTGGGTGTTTGGCCATCCGACACCACTTTTATCTACATGTGATGTCCCACATTCACCTTCTGTGCATGTGGCACCCTGTTGGGGTGTCCTGCTTGGTGGGCGGATGTTCCGCCCTATGTGTTGTGTTTGACATGTCTGCATAGCTAATCATCGGTACGGTGGCTGAACATACTGCTTTGTCCAGATGTGTACAGTTATGGACACCGTGGCGTGTGTACGCCTATGGGGTTTCGACAGGTCCATACCACATGCGGGATGTACGCATTCTGCCAACACATTCACATGCAGCCATTTGGATATCAGTACCTGAGGTGGGATGTTGACATGTGCGGTGCATATTTGCACGCGTGGCACTGCCTAGGACAATACTTCATACTACATTTGAGGTATACCCACTGTGTGTAGGTGTGCAGCTGCGCAAGACTGCTAGCTGGGTTGGGTGGACGGTCGTACATGGGTGCGGGTTACGTGCTATGACGGGGCTGTTGTGTATTACATTTGCATGCATGGGTTCTGCTTCTGGATGTTACACTTCGGCATACACCGTCCTATGTGTATGCGATGGGCACATTGCTGGGTGTAGTGCATGTTGCTGTGCACATGTTTGTCTATGTTTAGGGTATCTGGTTTCCTTCTGGTTGTTATATAGACACGGCTGCCCGGCTGTGTACTCTCACTACTGCTGGTGACCATGCCCATGGGGCTACTTGTGTGTAGGTGCGGTGCACTGACATGCTGCGGTACACCTTCACTGGGTATGCCCACTGACAGTGCAGTGCGTGACGGACACGGTATTATGCGTATCCTTTGTTCCTTGGACGGGTACACTTTGGACTTCGTGGGTTACTGTTTGGTTCTCCGTTTTGTGTAAACGGGTACTATATTGCATACTCTGCGTACGTTTCATTATCCACGGACACTGGCTGGTGCGGTTGCTATTGCAGGCGGCCTTTGACAGTCAGCACTTTAGGTTGCTCCTCGCCTGCCGGCTTGGCCATGCCTACGGGCGCATCCTACTTGAGCTTGCGCACGTGCCCTCTGCACATGGTTGTGGTTGCGGCGCGCACTCATTACTATGCATGTGGCGCTGCTACGCAGATTATACACTGCACTGCCGGCGCACGCCTTACACCGGCCTTGCGCCATGCTTCATGAATCTGGGGGATGGCTTACTAATTTACAGATATGCAGAGAGACATGCACAGTATGTTTAACTGTTATGTTCTGGTGTGTATGCATTTATATTATACGGTGGAGTCTTTATTGCTGCTTATCGAGAAATGCTGTTTTCCAGACTCTAAAGGTTAGAAAGAGGTGTTTTATACACTTCAAGGATTGTGACAAGTTATGAGCAGTTTACAAATCATAAAGCATTATCTTCTTCCCCTGTCATACTGTATTTTTATTTAATTGTTTTATCAGTTAACATTAAGTAATGTGCATTCAGTTACAGAATAGTATAGTAAATTCACAGAGAGCCATTGTTTGGTTTCTGTTACATGATGTACTTTTCTTTTTTTTGAATCCACATAAAGGTCAGATTTTTTTTTTATTTTACATTTGTTTACCGGGGAGGTCCGACTGGAGAAAGCTGTCCATTTTCAGCAGAGGCCCAGGGAGAAAAGCTCCAGAACAATTGCTAACATACTATACATAAGATATTTACGTGAGGATTGTGGTTTACACAGTTATAAAATATAGCAGATATATGATTGCATAAGATATTTACATAAGCATAATCGTTTAGACATACAATTAAAAGTATAGTAGGTAGTAACATATGATTGTTCATACAGTATGTTTAGTAGAGATAATGTTGAAGATGTACTAAAGATAAGACAAGAAAGGAAAAACTAAAAAAACACTAGCCAGATTGTCAAAGCAGGAGAATATAAACAAGTTCATGTGAGGTTCATTGACATTGTAAGGGAAAATGAAGACTGTGCATAAAATATATATTCCTATCCATAATTCATACCTCAGTCTCAACCTCTTAGAGCAAAAAATCTGGACAAAGATTAAAATGATGGGGGAACAAGTAGGGACAGATTTTAAATATTGCTCTTACAAACTTAGAAAGTTGATAGAATAATAGGTTTTGCATTAGCATGAAATTTCTGAAGGATGTGGACTCCAACTCATATGTTTATAACTATTTAATGACTTCAATCCTCAGCTATTTGCCAGAAAAGTACAGATTTTAGGAAGAACACAAAAAATATGAGGCAAAAATCTGGACATTCTGCGAAAATCTGTTCAGTTGAGAGGTGTAATGGTGCTTACTGCAGTATTAAGTTTTCTTTGCATAAACATGTACAAAAGCAAAAATCAACTAGTTTTATGTATTTATTTTTTGTTGTTGTCCAGGTTAGCATGATGCACATGTTAATCATTCGTGTAGCTGAAACACATCAGAAAATGTTTTTTTTTTTTTTAATCATACCTGACACTCTTGTTTGTTTCTGTTCAGTAACATCATTGATAGAAGATCTGCAAGATATTGACTACAAAGGTAGTAGTAGCCCACTGGATTCTTTAGGTTGTCTTATAACTTCAAAGCTAATGCATCAGACAAGAAGCGATCATTCAGATATAGTAGCAATATGATATAGTTCATTACTGATGGCAATTTGTTTTCAGAATTCTTCACGTTGTAGGTTTTGCATCATTTTAAGATGCAGATAAAATAAGTTGAACTGAGCAGTGTTAATGGTGGAAAAGCAAGACGTCAGTGAAGAAACTAAGGAGTCAAGATAGGGAATATAAATACTTGTTCTGTAATAACTCTCAAAATCCACGCCTACTGTGTTTGCTCGGTGTGTTTGTCGACTGCAAATCCTTGGCAACACTAACTCAGTACTAAATTTATCTGCTAGTGATCTTGCCTTACTGAGAATGTCATTCCTAAAATGTTCTTCAGCATGGTTGTGGTGCTCCTTGAATATTTCAATGAGTCTGTTGATATGTTGTTCAGCCTCTACTATATCACGTTGAACAGACTGAAACATCTGGGCAACAGGCTCAAGAACTGATGAGTAATTTGCAATAATGAAGAGAAAAATAAGAAACGTGCATGAAGAGCAAGCGCTGAGTAACATATGTGCATTTTGTCTGGTTTCACCAGCAGTGCTCTTCTGAAGATCAGCCAGTCAAATATTTTCTCAAAGTTCTGACTAAACACACAAATGGATTTATATTTCTCAGTCCATCATGTCTCACACAGAAGAGGTATATTTGGTGCCAATGCTCATCGTTTTGGACTATCATGGAAAAAATAATCTTCTTGATAACACCAATAGCACTACTTATTTCAGGAACATCATTCAGATAATTGACTACAAGGTTTAGTCTGTGAGATGCGCAGTGGATAAAGGCTGTTTTTGGATACTTTTCACAAATCTTTGCCTGACCACCATTCTGGATGCTTGCCATTATGGAGCAGCCATCATAGCCTGTCTGAGTAATTTTTCCAGGTCCAGATCACACTTTATACATTCAATGAAAATGACATTTCATACAGACTGTGCATCTCTCACAACAATGGGAACAAAAACCGCAAACTCTTCTCGAATACAATCATCATCAAAAACCAAATGCCCAATGACAACTGCTCAATGTCTGAGATATCTGCAGTTTCATCTGCCAATACACTAAATCCAACTGCCCTGTTTGCTGCACAAACAATCTCCTTTTGAAGTAAGTGTTCATATTCTGCCAACAGCTCATATTGCACCCTATGGGATGTGTACCAAGCATTTCCTGCAGCTGTTTCACTGTGCTGTTTCAGTATTGTGTCACCAGCTTCAATACGAAAATCTAACAAGTAACACAAATTTCCACCAGAACCTTCTTTTCCACAGAGAGGAATGTCATGGGTTGCACAGTAAATAATGGTAGATACAATTGGTTCCAATTTATTTTGGTTCTTTGCAATTTGTTTTGCTACTGCTGCATCTAGTTGCGGAATAACAGCTGTTTCTGGCTTCTGTCATGTTCGTGTATAAGAAAAATTGGAAGCATCTTCAGTAGAACCTTTGTGCCATGATGATTGCATGTGATTTCTTGCAAGACTCATTGAAGGCATTATATTTTGTGCACACACTAGTGATGAAGCTGCCTTGCAACCCACAGTGAAGTGACTGAGGAAATAATACACAAGTTAAGCAGAGCGGGCCTTTCAAGAGAGGCGAAAATGCAAGCCATGGTGAGTACTGAGACAACCAACTATATCTGAATATAGTTGTTAATAAATAATGATATGCATTTCAGTTTCAGACTTCATATTATTCAGAAAAATGAATTCTAACTTAAATCCTTTTATTCTAGCAACTTTCTAATGTGTCCCTAGTTTTGGACCTTTATCCCCAACATTATAACAGACTTTGTCCGGATTTCTTGTGTTAACAGATTGAGAGGTATGGTGTGTATGTGTGTCTGTATGTATATATGTATAAGGAGGAGGAAGCATACCCCTCAGCTGTCCAGGTTTTTTGGATTATGTCCAGATTTTGCCCCATATTCCTTCTAAAAAGCATTGAAGTTGCTAAATAATGACAGACATTTGCATTTTAGATGTCATATGCTTTAGCAAAATGCATACTAACATAAATCCTGTTATTCTAGCAATGTTCTAAGTTCATGAGAGCAATATTTATAATCTGCTCCTATTTACTTTAGGCTTTGTCCAGATTTCTTGCACTTAGAGGTTGAGGTGTGTGTTAAAGAGAGTGAGATGCCCTAGAGTTAGCAGGTGGAATTTATTTTCAAGTGCATTTTCAAGGAATTGTGAGCTTCAAGGGAAGAGAGTTTTACTGCTGTTCATGCTAAGCCTGCTTAAATTGTGCAACTGTTTTGTTTAGCAAATAGTATCACTATTGTGGTATAGAATTTTTAAAGCAGCACAGCAGGTAGCATACTTGCATCTTGATACAGAGGACTGTAGGTTCTACTCCCACAACATGTAGATTTGTATTTTAAGGGGGTGTATGTCCTTCTTTGGATGAGATGCCTAATAACTATTAACTTGTTTTTCAGCTTGCCACCCATTTCCTATTGCAATATACCAGCTTACCATTTTTTTAATATAACATACGCAATTTATTTTTCAAGGGCAGCAGGCAGTGAATTTGTAGATGAAACTGAAATATAAAGTTGTTTTCTAGCAACAACCTCTTCACTGGTTTCAGATCTCTTTAATGTGGAATTATTCAGATGAGTTTTACTTCTGCAAAGATTCTGCATATTGATTGATATTGGTGGATTGTATGACAGAAGTTTGAGTAGAGTGGCCCTTTATGGTTGAAATGTTCTGAATTGGGCAGGTTGTCATTATTGGTTCATATGATTTGTTTCATTCCTTAAAGGAAAAATGTTCAGAACTATAAATTTAAAACACACACTAATAAGTGGTGCTGTATTATACAAGGGATTTATTTATTTTATTTATTTAACATTTGTTGACCGTGAATGTCTGACTAGGTTCCACAGAGCCTGTTTTCAGTGGAGGCCCGGGGAGAAATGCTCCAGAGGGATATAATTCAATTATTATATAGTATAATTAATACAGTCAGGTAGGTGAATCAAATAACTTTTGCATGGTTCTAAAAATGTGTGCAAGGAGTCTATGATTTGAAAACAGCCCAAAGGTAAACTTACCCTGCCACTGGCCATATGCATTTTCTTTGAATGCGGGTTTCAATGTTGTTTCGGTGAGTGTGGGTTTCAAAGGTAGAGATGTTTTAATGCTAAGTCTCTTTTCATTGTAAGACTATTGCTTTGTTTTGGTTTAGTAAATGTCTATAAGTGTTTGTGCTATAAAATTTGAAATAAAAGTTGTAAATGAAATCCAAATATCTGTAATCATTGTAGAAGTAAAGCATAAAACAGTATGCACACTGAGAGATTTGAACAGTGTCTATGACAAATGGGGAAAAATAGCCAAGTATTGGGACACTGGAATGGCTGCGTGGGCAGGGGTGGGGGTGAGGCTGAGTGGGCGGGGGCAGCACAGGGGTGGGGCTGCGTGGGCATTGCTTGGGTTTGCACCCCCTTGCAAAAAATCCTGCGGACTCCCTTGCTAACAGATACTAACAGATTTTTAACATCTCTGTGTGAGAAAAACATATCTCACAAATGTGCAACTGCTAGAAACTCATAGAGCAGTAAGCACTTTACATTTTTAACATAATAAATAGTTCTCTCCAAGAAAATAGTAAAACTTTAGCTCTAGACATCCTGTCTTCTTGCTGCATTGACTAGCTTTTATAGACCATTGTAAAGCACTTAATTTCAACTTATTTTCTTGAAGTTTTTTAAATTCATTTTTTATGTTCCAGCAGGGTGTGCTGTGGTTGCATTCTTGAAGCTCAGTACATAACATACAGTGCAACAGCCGTCTGCACCAGTTGTTTAATATACACATAACATATAGTTATCTTACATTTGTAAGACAAGTACATGAATCATATTAATATTATGTCATATTAATATTAGCTGGGCTGGCAGTGTTACAATTCCCCTCTCCCACCAAAAACTCAAGCTAGTTTTTCAAGTGACCCTTGAGAAATTTTTCTTGAGAGGGTTGAGCCTATCTGGGAATATCTTACCCCATTCCCTGTCTTGAGAGCCCATCTGCATTGGCATTGCTAACTCCACTGTGGTGCTGCACTGTCATATAATATGCTTGCAGCCCTAGACTCCACCTTAGTAACTTGGCATTTTGCTGACCGTCTTGATGTAGCCATGTTAAGGTAACTACAGTGAATCTCCTTCCATACAGATAAGGCTGAAGTTTCTGCAGTGTCCACACTATGGCTAGGCATTCCTTTTCTACAGTTGTATACCATTCCTCCCTGGGTTGGAGCCTATGACTGAGATATATGACTGGGTGCTCTTCTCCCTCTGAGGAAACCTAGCTAAGTACAGCCCACATCCTATGGTTTGAAGCATCCATCTGAGAAACAAAGTATATTTGCTGTAATCTGGACTGGCTAACACAGGGGGTCCTCCCAAAGATCCTTTAAGCTTCTAGAGTGCCTGGTCATATGCTGGGGTCCACACTATTGTCTGGCCTGTTTTTACTTATCAGGACTGTTAGGGGAGCAGCTATAACCGGGACAAAGTTTCTGTAGTACCCTGCTGTCCCTAAGAATGCCCTCGCCTGTTTTTTGGTAACAGGGGCAGGCCATGTCTGAATGACTTCCACTTTGGCAGGTTCTGGCCTGATCTTACCACTCCCTACTCTGTGTCCTAGGTAGGAGACCTCTGCCATACCCACCTGATACTTGCTGAGCTTAATGGCCAACCCTGCCCTCTGTAGTCTGCCTAGCACATCCCTGACATGCTGAAGCTGCTCTTGCCAGGAATGGCAGTAGATGGCAATGTCATCTAGGTAAGCAAGGGCAAAATCTCCTGCTCCTGCTAGGATATGATCTACCAGCCTCTGCAAAGTCGTTGGGGCATTTTACATCCCAAAGGGCATCTTCGTGAACTCATACAAGCCAAACGGAGTCACAAAGGCTGACCTCTCTCTAGCACTGGGAGTCAAGGGCACCTGCCAGTAACCTTTGGTAAGATCAATAGTGGTAAGATACTTATCCCCACCCATCTGCTCTAGGGCTTCATCTGTTCTAGACATGGGGTAAGCATCTGACTCTGTGTGACTATTTAATTTCCTGTAGTCCACACAGAAACTGTTGCTGCCATCCTTCTTTGGTACCAGCACCACTGGGGAGGTCCAGGAACCGCTGGACTCCTGAATTTCCCCTAGTTCCAACATTTTCTGTGTCTCCTCTCTCAGAGTCTGTTTGACTCTCTCAGGCACCCTATAAGCGGCCTACTTAATAGGCCTTTCAGTTCCTGTATCCACATGGTGCTGCACCAGGTGGGTGCACCCTGGTTTCCCAGCGAACATGTCCCCAAACCCCAGCAGCACTGCTTGGATTTTTCACACCTGGGTAGGGCATAGATGCTGGGATATTGCTACTCCTTACACTGATGTGTCAGTCTGAGCCTCACTGAGATTAGTCACCAGATCCTCCTCAGACTCCTCCTGCCATCCACTGAAAATACTGAGCACAAGGGCCTCTCTATCATGGTAAGGATTCATCATGTTAATATTGTACAATCTGTGCCCCTGCCTCCTGCTTAGCAGTTCCACCTTGTAGTTAACATCACTGACCTTCCTTACCACCTTTTAGGGTCCCTCCCAGGCTGCCTGCAGCTGTTGTGTCTGACAAGAATGAGAACCATTACCTGCTTCCCTACAGCATATGCTCTAGCTCAAGCATTCCTGTTATACCAGACCTTTTTCTGCTGTTGGGCTTCTACCAGGTTCTCCTGGGTCAAGCTCATGAGTTCCCTGAGCCTTGTCTTGATGTTTAGGACATATGCCACAGCAGACTCCTTGTGGGATTCGCACTCACAGTTCCACTCATCTCAAATCAAATCTAGTGGTACCCTCACCCTATGCCCATACAACAACTCAAAGGGTGAAAAACCTGTGGATTCCTGGGGCACCTCTCTGTAAGCAAACAGATGGGACAAACATTTGTTCCCCTCGATCTTAAACTGATCTGCAAATGCCTGTAACATGTACTTGAGTGTAGAGTTTAATCTCTCAACAAGACCATTAGTCTGGGGATGGTAGGGTTGGTATTTAGGTGCTTCACCCCCACCCCCCCCGGTACTTCTACAGACAAGTGAGCAGGTCTAACATGAAATTGGCACTTCTCTCAGTCAGTAATTCTTTTTAGAAACCTACTCTGCTGAAAATCTCTAACAAAGCATTTGCCACCTTTTTTGCTTCAATGGAGGACAGAGCCACCACTTCAGGGTATCTGGTAGCATAATATACTACCAGTAGGATATTTTTTCACTGTGGAACTTGACGTACTCAAAGGCCCCACAATATCCATAGCTACCCTCTGAAATGGCCCCTTAATCACAGGCATGACATCAAAGGAGCCTTCCCCTGGTCTCCTACCTTGTCTACCTTTTGGCACTGCTCACTGGTCCTGCAGTATCCTGTTACATCTCTGGAATTCCCAGGCCAATAAAAGTTCTGCATAATACGTCTCTTTGCACATTTTATGCCCATATGACCTGCAAAGGGAATATCATGGGCTATGGCTAGAAGTGCCAGAGGGTAGGCTTTGGGCACTATCTACTGCTGTATTCTCTCACCCTCTAGCCTTCCCTCAGGAGTCCACTCTCTATACAGTAACCCTTTGTCCCAGTATACAGATTCCCCCTTCTCTTGAGAATCAGGTGCCTCATTAGCTACCTCCCTCAGGCCTTTGAGAGCTGAGCCTGTCTCCTCTTTTGTAACCATTCCCAGCTCCCCTTCCACAGGACATCTGGCATCCTCTGACAGCGGTGCCTCACTATCAGCCTGGTTATTACTCCTACTCACTGCTGCCCTTGCAGTCAGTCTGTCCAAGGGAACATCAGTACCTACAGCAGCTGTGGCTCACCTTCAATCTCATTGCTACAGAGTAGCTCCCTCCCTGAAGTTAACACCTTACCAGTCCTGGCTGCAAGTGTGCAGTCTGTCTGGATCTCCCTCAAGCTACCAGACCCACATGCTTGTCTTCAAGCCTGACTGTGTGTAACTGCATGCACACAGTGTACTGCTTTATCAAAATCATTCCCTATCAGGACATCTGCAGGGGTGTCCTCAAACACACCTACTTGCTTGTTTCCTTCCCCCCCTCCCAGTTAAGGTGAACCCTAGCCAATGGTATTTGAAATGGGGTCCCCCCTAAAGCTCTGACAGGAGTAGACTGCCCAAGCAAGTAGTGATCCTCTGTAACCATTGCAGGCTTTACAATGGTTAGGTCTTAGCCATGACCTCTTTCCCATTAACTAAGATAGGATGTAACCTCTTGTGGTAGTTTGGTACCCTTGTTGTCTTGAGACAACTTACTGCTGGCATTTTGTCATTCCCACTTACTGGATCTCCCACCTTTTGTTCCCCACCTTGCCTCCATGGACATCTGTATGTTACATGGCCCCACTGGTTGCATTTAAAACATTTAACCATTGGTCCTGGATATGAACATGGACAAGTGGCTTCCTCTGCTACTGGTAGACTCTGTTGGAGCAGTCTGGGATGCCCACCATGGGTTCCCTTAGACACATGAGCAGCACTGGGTGTCCCTTTCCTGTGCAGTGATGCCCTGGCTGCTAGGTATAGGTCTCCCTTCTTCTCCAACTCATCTGCAGTATTGTATTGTCTATTAGCTAACCGGATTCTCATGTACTCAGGCAAAGTGCTAAGTGCTTGTTCCCCCACCGAAAGGTCTGCCAGCCCTTCAGAAGTGGTGACCTGACATCCACTCACCCACCTGTGGAAATAAGTGCTTATGTCAGCAACATATTCACACACACTTTCATCTGCCTTGAGTCTATGCTCATGACACCTTTTCTATAAGCTTCAGCTGTTAATGTAAAACATTCTAAAAGACAGTTCTTTACATCATTATAATTTAAACAATCAGTATCAGACAGTTTAGAAATTGCAGTTACAGCTTTACTATAGAGTAAGGGAGTCTGTAACTGTACCCAAAGCCCTTGGTGAACATTATACAGTTAACATACCTATAAAACACATGAATGAAACTATCAAAATGATCCTCCTCTGTAAATTGTGGAAGAAATTGATTGACCTTTGTTGCTTCTTGGGTCCAGTTACTCCCTTCCCCATTACCTCCATGACTCTGGTGAAGAGACAGCATCTCATTTTCGTGTTGCCTCTGGCTTTCCTTCTCCTCAGCTTCCAGGCATTGCAATTTCTAATTTTCCTCAGCCTTCAGTCATTGCAGTTTCTCATTTTCCTCAGCATCTAGATGTCTCAGTCTCTCTACTGCTTCTATTTCCAAACACTTGGCCTCCAACTCAAGTCTCTTTAACTCCAGATGGATTTTAAGTTGTCTGTAGAAAGGTCGAGATGTCCATTTTCTGAGAGATGTACATCTCCAAGGCCAGTCCAATTGCCCTCCTGGTTGCTATTCTGCAATGCAGCTGTGACTAAAGCTGCAGTCATGTCTGCTTTAGTTAGGTTGGCATGTACTAGTCCTTTAGCCTGGCACATCTCAGACAACTGACTTCTTGTCAGCTTGCCATACTCCTCTGCTGACATGCTTGCCTGCTCTCCCTGACTAACTAATCTTACAAAAATTTAAAAAAAGTATGATATGAACTCTGAATGTTCACTCCATGTCTGATTGATAGTAAAAACACCTACAGTGACCACTGTACACAAGCTATATGAATTCAATATTCACTTGAATTCCACACCACTACAAGCCAATTAATATGTGATAACTCACCACTTTCAATCAATTAATATGTGATGTGGCTATCCCACCACTGTCACTTAATATGTGACGCCCCTGCACTGGCCCATTAATCAAGGAGCCTCAGTCCTCACCACTAGCACTAGGGAGGGACATACACATTGGGAGGATGACAAATAGACACACAGTACAGTACAATTTCCCTTAAGAGCACACAGATATCACAGTCAATCTGGGGCTGCTTTCTGCCTCTTTCTCCAGATCCCAACTAAGAATCCCCACTAGCACAGCTATAGGGTTAAGATCTCAGCTGAGTGGTCAAGCCAAAACCTCCAGCACCCTCTCTGTCCAATCAGTACTTTGTGTCCCTGCCCAAATAGCTGACACACACACACACACACACACACACACACACACACACACACACACACACACACACACACACACACACACACACACAGTTTGGGATTTGATTTATATATAAACACACAGGCACTCCTGGGGAAGGCTGGCACAAGTTTACTAGCTATGCCCCCTTCTCCCTAGACTATAAGGTAGTAATCACTGTCACCAACCACTACTTATCAGCTACTCTAAGTCTCTTAAAAAGAGTGCCCAATCCTACTGTGTTATGTTACTATTATCCAAATGATAAGTGTGACAAAGACCAAGGCTATTTAGGAGTGACCTGTACAGTGTCACCAATTACATATGCAAGTACTCTAAGACCTTTAATATCTCTAAACAAGCCAGCCACAATTAAAAGGTTTAAATATATTTAATACTAAATAATGAAAGAACAAGACAATACTCAAACAACACAGTAACTACAGAGTTCAGAATCAGAATCATAGGAAATATTTTAAAACATTGCAGAAAAGTCTCAACTAATTACAGAAAAACATCTAAACTAATATTTACTATATTCCTATCTATATCTAAAATATACTATGCCCTAAATAACATTCTTACAGAGCAAGGCAAATGCAGATGATGGATGCTTCTAGTTGCAAGACAAAATACAAAATGCACAGTCTTTCTCTGAGAGAGTTCTTAAATCAAGATCAAATATTACTTGCTGGGTTAGCTTGGATGACATCATTGTTTGTCTCCTGCCTTCAATTCCCAGGCTAAAGGATACTAATATAATTTTAGCATTTCTGTGTGAGAAGTACATATCTCTCAGATTTGCAGTTGCTAGGAAGTCACAGAGCAATGCACACTTTACATTTTAAACATAGTAAATACTTCTCTCCAAGACAATAGAAAAACGTCTAGCTCTAGACATCCTGTCTTCTTGCTGCATTAACTACCTTTTATAGCACATCGTAAGGCACTTAATTTCAACTTATTTTCTTGAAGTTTTGTAAGTTAATCTTCTATGTTACAGCAGGGTATGCTGTGGTTACATTCTTGAAGCTCACTACATAACATACAGTTCAACACACACTTCTGCACCAGTAGAGCACATGAATCATATGAATATTCACAAGTGACATATAATTATCTACAAAATTCCAGATAACTGGACTGACAGTGTCACAAGCTGATTATTACAGGTTGGGTTATGATAAATGCATACTTTATACGTTCATAGGTTCATAGGTTGGTACTAGGCTATCAACCCTAGGGCCTTTACAAGCCTTGCCATAACAATTCCCTGGATATTTCTTCCCACAATATTTACTTCCCTACATATATTTACTAAATATACTGCCCTAAATTCAGAGCTGGGCTGTGTGAGGTGAGAAAATAATTTTAATTTAAGTATTCTGCCCATCATATATATGTAAATGCATTTTAATTCATTATTATAATTACCCTGCTTAAACAATTACACACATTCAACTGTTTCATAACTAAATCATTAGTGAGATATACTACTTAGAAAAATGTATTTATCAAAGAAAAATGTATTTATCAAAGTGTAAATGACACATTTCTTATAATAAATATAATTATGATAGCTCGTTGTATGTAGTGTTACCTTCTTAATCAAAGTATTGTTAGAAACTGAATTCTGAAATCCTTTGTAAAAATTAGTGGTATCTGGATTTTAACCTTGGATCACAAGTATTGTCTCTAAAAGCAGTGCACTTATACTTTATACAACAGAAACAGTAACAAAGCAGGTTTATGTTCTCCACTCAATACTGTCCAGTATGCTGACATCCAGTCTTTGCTACTAGCCTGTTTGTGCTACAGAAGGCTGCCCAAATAAAATGTTTGACTTTTTTCCCTAAGCAGGTAAGCTTGATTGCATGCCACTCAGCAACAAGCAAATGAACAATGCAAAAAAAAAAAAAATAAAATAAAAAAAAAACATGAAGTTCTAATGAAAGTAAGTCATAAATCTTGAGTAATAATTTCTCCATTCCCTTCACACAGTATGGATTTGAATCCCAGTACAACTCAGTTATGGCCAGAGTCACGTCATTTACAACTTCTGCCACAGAAAGAGATATAGATCATATACATATCACTCGCTCATTAGTAATACCGGGCAGCAGTGACAAAACGGTTTGCACTAATGAATATAAAAGAAGAAAAAATGGCACTGTTTCCTTTAGCAGTGAGTCCTGTTTGCATGCTGCTAAGAAGTGCTAAAATTACATAGGCAAAAAAAAACATATATAACAATTTTTATTGCACACAAAAAAAACACAAGCTGCATTTTCACATCTGCTGCAAATATTGCAAGCGGCATGTGGCTCCATGCCCTGTATTCTATTTCCTGTTTCTTTAAAATCATTTCAGTTAGCTCCTGTGCTACAGGGATACTTAGATCCGATGTTGATATTTTTTTTCTTACTGCTGTTCAGAGTGCTACAGCAAGGCACACCCATGCCACTCTAAAATGTGTTACTGTTTGCATGCCAAATTAAATTGTTCAGTTTGTACCTCCGACAGTGGACTCTCATTATCTGCTTTGAGACTGTGTCAGACCAAAGCGCCCTTTGCCAAAACATGTACAAATGAGGAACACAAAAAATGTCAGTAGTAACAAATATCAGGCTGTAATAATGAAAATGTAGGGTTGTGAAGTTTCCTGTATCTGCATGTGTGACAACCTAATCAGGATAAGAAAATCTTTTCTAATTTGCTTCAACATGTCTAGATCAATGGGATATTGACAAATAATGTACACTAACAACAGCACGCACCATACGAATGCCAGGTTGCCAATGCTGTCAGCTATTTCTTATCTTTATTTTCTGAGCATCTTCCCCTCCTCTCAGCTTAACTGAAATGCAGTCTCATGGGTACTTATATGCATCTTTGTTTCAATATATAATATAGCTGATAAGCATTTCAATAAGACTCTAACCAAATGATGGACAGTGTGTTCGTAGTTCAAAAATATCAATGCTTTTAATTTTGCTCTCATACCTCTCAAGATGCTTACATTTAAGTCTACTCTGCATGATACACACATTTCAGAGAGGGAAGTGTCTGTTCAGTATTGCTTATTGTAGTCAGAGCAATCAGTAACACAAGCCATTAGCAGCTAACAATTGTCATTGCTTCTCTCCCCAGTTGAGGGTGTGTGTGCATGCAGTTGTGTATTAACTTACACCATGTTGATATCCCCTACACCAAGTAATTTTTTTAATGTTTCACACCTCATCTGTAGCTTCATAGTGCTCAGGGGGCTAAACCTATACTATATAAAGGTCACAGTGTAGCTAGGGAAGTGGAAGGAGGGAATACTGATTGGATAGAGACAGACCATTGCTACTAGTTACTTGTAGGAGACTGTTATACAAATTACTGCACCATTTCAAAAGTTATGTTTTCCCTTTTCATAAACTGCTTATATATTCATATTTTGAATATATTTCAATATGCAATAGAAAAAAGACGTTTGATGTGTATGCAATTTTAAAAAATTAATTGCTCATATACTGCATATATGTCAGTTCTTCCTGTGTTTCCAAAGTTAATAAGGTTACATCACAATATTTTATTATTATTTTGGAATTTTACTGTTCACTGCAGACAGTGGTATTATGTTTATTATCAACTTCAAGGGGTTGTGCATGTGTAGCTAACATAGGTGTTAGGCATTTCAGATGTCCACTGGCAACCTCCCCAATAGTGGAGAGACCAATGGAAACTAAGCTGGACTTTGAATTTTTGCCTAGTTATTGATAATCCTGACATCCTACAGTCACTTACACAACTGATGCCATCACTGTAGAAATGTTAACAGAATGGATGTAATGTCAGTGGATCAATGTTTCTTTTTGAGGTGGTGGTGGTGGAGGGCTATCTTAGATTATTTGAAGTCCAAAATGAACATTGTGTGTTCAATTGTTTTGTGTTGTGAATGGGTGCATTAATTTTTGAGAATGATTTCTGAATGTCCTACAAATGTGTTTTTTCTGTTTCATGTCAAAGAGGATTATGGAACCCAGACCATATGTTCCACACGATCCACCATTCAGTGATGCAGAGAATAAGGTCATAATTGAAGCTTTATGCCACCATGGATGCTTCCTGCTTGACAGAGACAGAGGTGATATGTCTGACAGAAAAAGCATATGCAGCAGGTGGTCACTGACATAAATGCTGTGGGTAGCTGAGCTAGAAACTATAATCAGGTGTGGCACCATTTCACTAATATGATTGCAGTGGCATACAGGAGGGCAGTAATGATAGCATGAGAAAATATGGCTATGGGGGATCCTGCTACAGAACCAACAATCACTGAAAATTAGCATTTTCTGTCCACTGTCAGAAATCCAGTCAGTTCAGCAAAGGGTTCACACACACTCCTTGATGTTAGTGCTGATGTAGACAACTAGCCAAGTGTGTCCCAAGAAGAAATTCCAGGCATGGTATATATATATATATATATATATATATATATATATATATATATATATATATATATATAGATATATACATATATATATATGGCATTTAATGCCATTCTAGGCAGCTTTATATGTTACTACTTCTACATCTGAAAACATTGAGACGTGCATTAGAAGAGAAATTAGTCCAACAGGGATTATGTTGGGGGTGTGGTCAGTCTCATTGATTCTGAAGATATTTTTTTAGGAGAAAAGGAGAAGGAGAAGATGGCGGAGGGAATTATTCTCTTGTCCTTCTGTCATTTGCATTGTGATTCTTATTAACCTTCTTTCTGCTGCCCTCCCCTTTCTCCAGGGACATCAGAATTACCATATGAAAGACAACTTGCAGATGGTAAGCACAAACTTTCTTTAATTCCTAATAACCATTAATTAGATGCAAGTCTGAGGAGATAGTAAACTATATTATATTTCTCTAATATCAGAAATTGTTTACCATGTGTGTAGAACCAAGTTTGGATAACTTCCTCTCACTATTTCTCTCCTTCATGTGTTTATTCCTTATTATCACAGATGATCCTGACAGTGGCAGTGTAGACTCATACCACCTGATGTCAGAGTATCTGTAGGCTCTGATGGCAATGGTGGCAATACAGAGGCACCGTCATGGGGTGCAAAGGTTCAGTCTGACAAAAGGTTTGTGGCTCACACATCCTCTGGCCTTATTTTTGACACAGTTGGTATGCCTACACATACCCCTTCCACTTTTCCCTCAGATATAGGACAGGATGAGGGCAACACAGTTGATCAGGGTACTGTGGTTACTCCAGGTGCAGAGCTGGTTGAGTCTGCCTGTAGAGATTGTGAGGGCATTGCACCACATAGAAGAGTTGCCAGAGGTGCTTGGAGGAAGCTTACTGTCCACCTTTGTCCTGATGCTGTTGTATCTCACATGCTAACAGACGTATGCAAAGGGCCATAATTGAATCACAGGCATGTTCCAGTAGAGCCTCAGAAGAAATTGTGAGAGTCTTATATGTGACACATTCTGATGTGCATGACTGCTTCAACTGTATGGGTCACTCACTGGACAGAATGAGTGACACACTGGATCAGACAGTGTATTTGATGGAATGTCTGCTGGGGGGGGGGGGCTGGCATTATACATGTCCATAGAGCTGCAACATCTTCTGGTGGTAGCTGACGTGTCCATACTAAATCCCACACCTGTAGTAGCATTACTTCCACTGCTGTGTTAGTATTTGAGGTGTCCACACCCAAATGTAGTAAGCCATGGGGTCATGGTCATGAAAGTAGTCATGAAGAGAGCTCATACAGCAGATGTCACTCATGTTCAGGTAGCACTCCAACTTTTGAATTGGGGACATGGAAGTGGCTGAGGTAGTTTGCATGGTTGGAAGCAATGACACTGAACTGACTTCTCTACCATGCACAGCTCGCACTTATCTGCCATGGCAGAATGAAGTGCCCACATGGAGATTGATTGTGTTCATGCAGACACACACATTTCACAAAAGCTGCCCATAGTGACCCACACATATGCAGCTATGAAAAGCTAAATGCTGATTGGGATACATCTCCTGTTAGTGGCACTGAAATATTTCCTATTTTACTGACTATTCTGCCGCCTTCCCCCATCCTGTGCAAATGATGATGACTGCTGCATGCCCTTTGCTCATTTCGGTTTGACATAGGTTTGCATACATGCCTGATGAATAGAGTGGACTGCTAAGAGAGTCTTTTCATTTTTGTTGATTATATGCATATTTATTACAGGATTTTGGATGTTTTTCTAAAAACACATTTTTCAGAAGGCTTTTTTCAGTTAGTATTGTAAGTCATGCATTCAGACTAATGATATTGCAGTCCTGCTTATTTCTCTACTTGTGAAGCTATTGATATAATTGTCCTTTTGACTGTTTGAGTATAGTGAGTAAGTGGCTGGCTTGATGCCATTTACTTTGTACAATGCATACCTGCATATTGCAGATATCATTCCTATAAGTTAAGAATGCCATTGGTGAACACCTTACACAGCTCTGATTGAGTATATTTAAGAATAACAGTATGCAGGTAGTTAATCTTTTTCCACACACACACACACACACACACACACACACACACACACACACACACACACACACACACACACACACACACACACACACACACATTATAATATATGTATATATATATACAGCCATTACGTGGGCAAGTAAAGTTTGTGGATATCAGATGGCATCACTTTTATTATTTATACGTGCTCAGGTTGTTATATGTATTCCTTTGCTGGTGAGAGTGGTACTATCATTTGCCTCTTAGCTGCTAAGTGTGTGCATTGACCTTTGAGACTTAGGTGGGGTGGTGTGTGTGTGTGTGTGTGTGTGTGTGTGTGTGTGTGTGTGTGTGTGTGTGTGTCTGGGTGCTATCCTTTGCCTCTTAGCCAGGGTACTGGCTGCCTTTGCAGCTGGAGGTTCTCCCTCAGAATTCTCCTCTGTATGTGCAAAATGTGCTGGTCCTGCCTGTGGTCCAGGAATGTGTGGTTCTGGCCCTTGCTGTCCATGTTGCAGCTGTTTCCTCAAGATAATACTGTGCAACATGGCACAGACTATGAAAAGTTCTGCACAGGTGCCTGGGTCATACTGCAGGCCACCCCTGGTGTGTCTATACAGTGGAACCATGACTTTAGCATGCCAACTCACTCTATGATGTCTCTAGTTTGAGCATGAGCACCATTGTATCCTTCTTCTGTGTGTGTGTGTGTGTGTGTGTGTGTGTGTGTGTGTGTGTGTGTGTGTGTGTGTGTGTGTGTGTGTGTGTGTGTGTGTGTGCATTTCTGGTGGATGTCATGTGCTATGGTTCTAGTGCATAACCTTCATCACCCAGTAGATGGCCTTGCGGAACATCCCCTCTATCAAGCCTAGTGTAAATCTACGAGGTATACCATATGTGTGAGTCATGGTAACCACCTAGGTTGCCTGCACACAAACTGGAGATCTTCCCTCTGGCATTTCAGACAATCTGGGAGTTGATTGAGTGGAACCCTTTCTTGTTTGATGTATGCTTTTCCCTCTTTACTAGGTGGGGATGTTATTTGTGTATGAGTGCAGCCTATGGCCCCCAAGACTTTAGTGAAGTGTGCTACAGCATAAAATTCTTGCACTGTTCTGATCTCTCATCTGGAGTGCATGGAAAATATATGTACTTCTTTGCAAGTTCTAGCACAGCATTAAGATATTGTTGCAATATTTTGGTGGATGAGGCCTGTGGCACACCTATAATATTAGGACACCAAAAAAAATCCAAGGTAGGAAGAACGCAAGACAAACCAAATAGCGTAACAAAATTTAATCACCGCTTTCGTCCTAAGACTTCTTCAGAATACAAGTTAACATCATGAACAAAAACACCTTATATAGTCCATAGTAAATTAGTTAATTAATAAATCAATTGTTCAATAAAATTCAATTAAAATAAACTAACAGTCATTTAAATGTGTATTAGTTAAAAAACACTTTTGAAATGGTTTTATCAATATCAAGTTTGGCATCTCTCAAAAAACATTTGATGTTGATGGTATCATTGAGCCCTGGATATTTGTCAGATTAACTTTTCTTAGAAAATACCATTAGAGAAGTTTTAGATAAAAGACACATTTTGTATCCAGCACTTTTGAATTCTAATATTTCACTTGATAACAGCACCAACAATGCAAAGTTGGCTAATTCCAAAATCATAACTAGAAGAACACCTATTTGTACCCTGGACATGACCAGCGACAGTCTAAGGATAAGACGCCTTATTGAAAGCAATTGGCGTATCATCCAAGGTAATCCTGATGTAAGTAAAGTTTTAGGTGAGAAACCTGTTTTCACCTTTAGAAATAACTTTAACATAAAAAAATCCTTAGAATATAATGAAAATACCCCCACCAACAACACTGGCAACATCACAAATAAGAAAGGCATGTTCCAATGTCTTAATTGTAACATGTGTAGATACATTTCAACAGGGCCTTTTATTACCATAGAAAATTTTGATCAAACTTTTGTTGTCCCAGAATATGTTAATTGCAATACTGCTGGAGTTATTTATGTTAGTTCTTGCACTTCATGTCCGGCTTTTTATGTCGGAATGACAACTAGAAGTTTGAAAATCAGAATCCGTGAACATCTATATAGTATTAAGGCCCGGGATGAAAATAATGCCTTATTTAAACATTCTTTAATATGTCATAACTTCAAAAAATTTATATTTTCTGTGATTGAAGTTTGCAAAAGTGATTTGAGGGGTGGCGATTTTAAAAATTATATTGAGCAAAGGGAAACATTATGGCAGATCAGGTTGAAATCTGACAAATATCCAGGGCTCAATGATACCATCAACATCAAATGTTTTTTGAGAGATGCCAAACTTGATATTGATAAAACCATTTAAAAGTGTTTTTTAACTAATACACATTTAAATGACTGTTAGTTTATTTTAATTGAATTTTATTGAACAATTGATTTATTAATTAACTAATTTACTATGGACTATATAAGGTGTTTTTGTTCATGATGTTAACTTGTATTCCGAAGAAGTCTTAGGACGAAAGCGGTGATTAAATTTTGTTACGCTATTTGGTTTGTCTTGCGTTCTTCCTACCTTGGATTTTTTTTGGTGTTCTACGTACTGGATTATTGTTTACTTGTTGTTTTTTACTATCATTATCCATGGCTGAGGAGAGCGATGACCAACTGCTTAATTTAAGCATTCATCCCACACCGGGAAATGCAACTACTACAACCACTGTGAACATGGAGGTTAATGACATTTTATTGGCAACCTTAATTAATATCCAAAAGTCTTTAAATTTTTTAGTAGCGAAAGCTTCCAATGAATCTACAGAGGCGAATGCCCCAAGTCCTACTGGATCATTCAAAGAACTTGATACTGTCATAGACATTTCTGACGATAGTTTCACTGCAGCGCGCACCAAGAAACAAGCTGCTAGTGTTAAGCGACGATTACATCAGCAAAACGCGCCGGGAGTTAAACCGGTGCTGGAGTATTCCAACAATCCGTTCGGAAAGTATTCCGTTTCATCTTCCTTCAACAACAATGAGGAGATAAACAAAAACAGAGAGGTTCTCAACAATTTACTAAAAAGGTATCGTTCCCTTTACATTGAAAATTGTTATTTTGAACGTTGCATAGAATTGAAGATAGTACCGAAGGGGCTTAGATTTTTCAAGTGCCCCAACGGAGTTCGTCTTGGTGATCCAATGTTCAAAAAACTAGTTAACTTCTTTAATGATGCGGGACTATCATTTTTAAAGTTATTACTAGATAATAACTTTTTAAAAATGGATACTTTGAGAGACGACATCAATAAAATTGAATTATTACTTAAGAAATCCCTGTTAGACAACAAAAAACAAGCGGAAGTTTTTGAAAAAATTTCCGAAGATGTTGAGAGACATTCTGAAGAAGTAATCAACAGAAAACATTCAAAATTATTACGTGACATTGAATCTTATGAGACTCATACTGCTTACAATTTTTTTGCTTTAAACGGCAAAGAGAGAAATTCAAAATTCTCCCTAGGTTCTGACAACAACAGACGCGGCTATAGTTCAGCCGTGACCAGCAACACATTTGCTATTACTAGCAAATGTGAACCATCATATAAACGGTTCAATGAACCAGCTAAAGTTGATTCTATTGTTACAGTAAATACCGTGTCTGACAACGTTATTGATTCTGTCAACGTAACGGATGACAGTACAAGTTTGGACAAAGTTACACCGACATCTAATGAAGTTGGGGTAAAAAATAAAGTGGGTAACAACTCAGTGACTACTTCTTCATCTTCCTCTACCAACCATTTTTTTACGAAAAAGACACCTTTCGAAAAGAAGACAATTTCAACAAGGAGTCGGACATTTTTGGGATCGAGCTCTTCAGGAGAAGAGACTTGAACCTTAATAAGAACAATTTCGACATAATCAATTTAACTGAAGTTAATTTTGATACTACTGAATTGAATGTCTTAAAATTAGGGTTTAATTTTGTTCCAACCACCAGAGCAGACTACGGTAGAACCGTGGTCGACATAAAGAAGTATGTCAGGAGACTAAATCTGCAGTACCTGTTAAATGACATATCTTTACCCACCAAAGTGTTGATTAAACCTTCAACATATAACCCCCAGTTGAATCACACTTTAAGATTTTTTGAAGATATTTGTATACAGGAAATTGAAAGAAATATAAAGTGTAACAATAACTTTAACAATTTAAATAATGAGGAGAGGAAAGCCTTTCACAATTTACGTAAGAAAAATAAAACATTAAGATTTATGAGAAGCGACAAGGGAGGGAATATTGTAGTAATGACACAAGCAGCTTATAAAGATAAAATGTTAACATTACTAAACAACAAACAAGAATATGAAATTGTTTTTTTACTGGATATCAATAAAAAGATTAGATTAATTCATTCTTTATTATATGATGCATTAATGACAGGTGAAATTGATCTTGAAGTTTATGAATTCTGTGTTGTTAATAAACCTAGAATAGGTATCCTTTTTGGAATACCTAAAATTCATAAATGTTCTTATGACCCTCCCTTTAGGCCAATAGTATCTTCTCCACACTCATGTACGGAAGGCATTTCTTTGGTGATAGATGCTACTTTGGGGCCAATAGTTTCTCAGCAGGAATCCTTCATTAAAGATTCATGGCATTTTCTTAGTAAATTGAAAGAGTTTACAGACAAGAAGCTATTTAATCCGCTTACTGACATTATTTTTACTTTGGATATTATTTCTTTATATACATGTATACCTCATGAAGAGGGAGTTGAAGCTATACGTAGTTTCTTAACATTAAAAAAAAATTTGAATACAAGTCAAGTCTCAACCATTTGTAGATTTTTGGATATGTTGTTAAACAACAATTTCTTTTTGTTTGACAGTACTTATTACCGGCAAATCAGAGGGGTGGCTATGGGTTCACCTGCCACACCCTCATACGCCAACTTAGTCCTATCCTGGTGGGAATGTAACAGTTTAAAAACTATGCGAAACCAATACGAAATTTTATTTTATCACCGTTTCGTAGATGATTTAATTTTTATTATCAGAGGAGATGTCAACACTGTAAACAAATTTTTAAGTGATGTCAATCTAACATCTAATTATTTAAAATTCACTTTAGGCAATATTGGGTCAGTCATCAACTTTTTGGATGTCCTTTTTTGGTGGGACAATGTTGAGTCCAGATTTCACAGCAAAATTTTCAGGAAAAACACTTTCACCAATAGTTATTTACATTTTCAAAGTGGGCATCCCCCTCATGTCATCAAAAATATACCCAAAGGCCAATTCATAAGAGCTTGTCGTATGACATCTAACGACAAAGATTTATATGATGAATTATGTTTTATTGCTAACATGTTCCTAGACAGGGGATATGATAAACTTTTCTTAGAAAATACCATTAGAGAAGTTTTAGATAAAAGACACATTTTGTATCCAGCACTTTTGAATTCTAATATTTCACTTGATAACAGCACCAACAATGCAAAGTTGGCTAATTCCAAAATCATAACTAGAAGAACACCTATTTGTACCCTGGACATGACCAGCGACAGTCTAAGGATAAGACGCCTTATTGAAAGCAATTGGCGTATCATCCAAGGTAATCCTGATGTAAGTAAAGTTTTAGGTGAGAAACCTGTTTTCACCTTTAGAAATAACTTTAACATAAAAAAATCCTTAGAATATAATGAAAATACCCCCACCAACAACACTGGCAACATCACAAATAAGAAAGGCATGTTCCAATGTCTTAATTGTAACATGTGTAGATACATTTCAACAGGGCCTTTTATTACCATAGAAAATTTTGATCAAACTTTTGTTGTCCCAGAATATGTTAATTGCAATACTGCTGGAGTTATTTATGTTAGTTCTTGCACTTCATGTCCGGCTTTTTATGTCGGAATGACAACTAGAAGTTTGAAAATCAGAATCCGTGAACATCTATATAGTATTAAGGCCCGGGATGAAAATAATGCCTTATTTAAACATTCTTTAATATGTCATAACTTCAAAAAATTTATATTTTCTGTGATTGAAGTTTGCAAAAGTGATTTGAGGGGTGGCGATTTTAAAAATTATATTGAGCAAAGGGAAACATTATGGCAGATCAGGTTGAAATCTGACAAATATCCAGGGCTCAATGATACCATCAACATCAAATGTTTTTTGAGAGATGCCAAACTTGATATTGATAAAACCATTTCAAAAGTGTTTTTTAACTAATACACATTTAAATGACTGTTAGTTTATTTTAATTGAATTTTATTGAACAATTGATTTATTAATTAACTAATTTACTATGGACTATATAAGGTGTTTTTGTTCATGATGTTAACTTGTATTCTGAAGAAGTCTTAGGATGAAAGCGGTGATTAAATTTTGTTACGCTATTTGGTTTGTCTTGCGTTCTTCCTACCTTGGATTTTTTTTGGTGTTCTACGTACTGGATTATTGTTTACTTGTTGTTTTTCACCTATAATATTAACTGTGGGTCTCAGGAAAGTACCAGTAGCCAATATCCTTAATGCTATACATACCTTAGTTTCCACTGCTATAGGTTCTCCTCAATTTTCCCTGGGTCTGAGGTGGGGGTGGCAATGGTTGCAGAGTTCCTCTAGTGTTTCCCTATCTTCTATTTTATATCATGCAGGCCATAATATGTTGAAAGAGGTCTGAACACCCTTCTTCACCTTGGACACGGTCTAGCAGCAGCAGCAGTATAGATTTGAGGCTGTTGTACATACACATGCAAGAGTGCAGCAGCAGCCCCTAAGATTGCTTTTTATCTTAGTGTGATGGTGGCTGTATTCCAAAAGATATTGGTGTCCATGGCAAAGGGCTACACCATCTCTATCTGCTTACTTTATAGCTTCATGAATGGATCCAGCATATTGGACTAGTTTGTTAGAATTTAATTCAACTGATTATGTTTTCATTAGTATACTCTGCTGTTTTCCTTTGTTTGTTGACCCTAAACAATGTGTGGAGGCATTTAATGAATGCAAAATAGCACTCTATCATGTGCACTTACATGACAGCGGCATGGAGATTAGCCATTCATTAATCTGTTCCATACTTCTTTTCCTTCAGCCGAACCCACTCCTCTGGTGTGCATGGAAATATATGTACTTCTTTGCATGTTCTATCAAGCATTAAAATGTTGGTGCAATATTCTGGAGGCTGAGGCCTGTGACAGCCCTAGTATATCCCCTGTGGGTCTCAGGAATGTACCAGTAGCCAATTTCCTTAATACTACCCATACCTCAGTTTCCACTGTTATAGGTTCTCCTCAATTTCCCCTGTGTCTGAGGTGGGTGGAAAAGGTTGCAGAGTTCCTCTCGTGTTTCCTTATCAACCTTGTATCACTCTACTATTTCAATATTATGCAGTCCACGATATGTTAAACAAGGTCTGAACAACCATCTTCTCCTTGGAAAAGGTCTAGCAGCAGCAGCATACGTTTGGGCTTGTTGCACAAATACATGCAAGAATGCAGCAGCAGCCCCTAAGATTGCTTTTTTTTTTTTAAGTGTGATAGTGGCTGTATTCCAATAGTTATCTGTGTTCATGGCAAAAGGCTACACCATCTCTACATGCTTACTTTATAGCTTTCTGAATGGCTCCACCTTATTGGATTAGCTCATTAGCATGTCATTCAACTGATTATGCTTTCATTGGTATGATCTGCCATTTACCTTTGTTTGGTAACTCTACACAATGTGTGGAGGCATTTAAGGAATCCAAAATAGCATGTTATCATGTCCACTTACAAGATAGTGACACAGAGATTAACTATTGATTAATCTGCCCCATAATCATTCACCTTAGCCTAACACACTACTCAGATATCAACATCATTACTACTAATTATACAAATATTGAACAGTGAACTCACATTAAACTCCTAGGAATAATTACTGACAACAAAATAAAGTCTGATCGGCATATGAGCCAGCAAATGATGGATGTATAATTACAACCCTCCAGTCGGGAGGGTTGTTGGATGATTTACTTAAAGAAATGCTGGTACAGAGTAAGCCAGAAAATGAAGGAGATGTTTCCTGGGAGGACATTATGGAGAAAATACAAAAGGAAGATGCAGAGACAATCCTGAGTAATAGTGATGAGATGGAAAAAACATATGCCGAGAAAGTAAAAAAAGGCAAAGGTGGAGTAAATGAAGAGAAGGCAAAATAAAAAATAAAAAATGGAAGTATATGGTAAGGATTCAAAGTAAAGAAGGCAAAGAAATGGACAGGTATGAAGTGTGGGACAACTTAATAGCTCCATTGGGTGTAAAAGCATGCGAGATAAGAGTATTTATTCTTATTAACAGAGAGACATCTTTTGACATTATATTTGAAACTGTTTTTTTCAATGGAAAAATTTCTTGGAGAATATGGAAAAAAGAAAGACTGTAACCCATGGAATCTTTATCTGATAAAATCATTTAACAGCAAAACAAAAATAAGATTTGTATACAATTTTGAACAGAGGTAGAAAGAGAGAACTTGAAAAGACATTTGAAAGCTTTATATAAAGAAGTACTGGATATTGCAAAAGTTTATGACCAAAGTGGTTTATGGACTGGTGCCTGGGATTGTAATATTGTATTAAAAATCAAAAGAGAAAAATTATACATAGATCCAACATAATAAATGTGGAGGGGAATAGGGGTGCTGTAAAATACTGGGGACAACCCAAAACAAGTTTTTTTTTTCCTGTGGAAAAGAAGGGCATTTAATAAATAACTGAATCAAAAGAAAATGTTATATCTGTGGGTAAATGGGACATGATGCAAAAAATGTGAATTGAAATGTTATAGATGTAACAAAATTGTACATTTTAGGATGGATTGCAAAAATGAAAATAACAGTATGGAAAAAGAAAAGAAAAGAAAGAGAAGAAAATGAACAAAGAGAAGAACTTTTAGAAGTAGCAGAAACACAAGAAAAATTCATGAGAAAAAATAATATGGAGGACATAGAAGAAGGTTCTGAAATAAGTGATGAGGAAGACATATATTGCCGGGTAGTAAAATGAAGATAATAATTATATTGGTAAAAGGGTAAAAAACAGAAAAATAAAATTTAAAGGGATAAGTACAAAAGAAAAAAGAAAGGAAATAGATGAAAAAGAATTCATGCAGCTAAAAATTGGGGATTGTTATTAAGATTAAGGCGTTTGACTCACAAACGCATGGTATAGTGTTTGATTTTCACCTGTGAGAAGGAAATGAGTTAGGCTTACAATGATCTGTCAAAAAGCGAGCCTAGTAATTAGCTATGAACATTATGGAACCATGAATCTAAGGGAAAATTTAAATTTTAGAGTGTTTTCTATAAATGTGAATAGTCTTAAGAATACAGTAAGAAGAACAGGTATTTTTCAGTGATGTATTACATGTCATGTAGATGTAATTATATTAGAAGACACAAGATTTTTTAACAAATGAAGAAAGATTGCAAACAGAGAAACTATGAGGAGGAAATATAATTTGGAATTCTGGAATAGCCTTATTCTGTAGAAATACAGTAAAGATATTATATGTAACCTTAACAAAAATGGGATTAACCATTGTAGATTTAAAAAGGGAAAAGCAAGTATATAGAATTATAATATTATATTATATGCTTATATTAACTGTAAAGAAACGGAAAGCTTATTTCATTAGATTTTAGACCATGTAGTAATAAATATGAATATTATAATGACAACCGAATTTAACAGGCAAACATAAAAAGAAAATAAATGATATAATAAAAAAATTAGAAGTTATAAGATGGAGTAAATTAAAACTTTGAGACAAAATTTCAGGGACTTAAAAAAGGGGTATGTGTAGAACTATAACAGATTATTTTATAGTATCATAAGGTTTAGTTATAGGAGAAGGTGAATTAGTTGAAACAGGATTTTCTGATCATCGTGTAGTATGGTTAGAGTTAAAATAAAACAAGCAAGATATACAAATAGGCAAAGGAATACAAAGGATAAATTAGAAATTATGCAATGAAGAAGGAAAAAATAGTAATACAGTTATGGAAAGATCATATTACTATGAGAATATTTCATGAAAGAATCAATGGTAGATAATATTTAATGAAAAATATAAAAAATGTTTTTAACAGTGGTAATATGATGTGAGAAAATTAGAGAAAGAAAAATATAAAAGAAAATATAATGATGCATTGGAGATTTAGAACACAATGATAGACAGTACTTTGACAAATAAAAATATTTATATGAAAGAAATCAAGAAAAAATACAATAACTGTTATACAAGCAAACACATTTTTACAAGGAAAAATAGAAGTATCAAGTTACTTAAGCAGATTAGTAAAATAAGATGGTAGTGTAATGAGATAATTAAAAAAATATAAAAGGAAAAATAGAAAGATCTCAGGAAAAGATTATGAATAGTGTAGTACAATAGGTACAAGAAATATTTAAAGAAAAAAGAAGATAGTGAAAAAATATAGAAAGTAAACAAGTTAACAGAAAAAAGAGAAGAATTGGAAAAGGATTTCCTTAAATAAGATAGATAAAGTATTTGAACAAGTAAATATGTATTTGGCTACAGGCTCAGATAGAATAGGATACAAAATGTATAAAAATTCAAGGGAATGGCAAAAAATATTTTTAAAGATTTTGAATGAATGATTAAATGGAGGTTTTATGCATAAAGAATGTTGTAGCAAAATATTTAAATTCATATGGAGGAAGCAAGATAGAATAGAATTAAAAATCTGGAGACCAGTAGTGCTGAATAATAATGATTATAAGATCTTTAGGAAAATAATGCAAAAGAGTTGAAACCTAAATGGAAAATACTATGTAAGATAGCATAGATAGCATAAAGGAGAAAGACTGTCAAGAAGTATTAATGATAGAGAAATTGTAGATGATATTATGAACAGAAAAGAAGCAAGAATCATGACATGAGACACTAATAAGGCATTTGACACAATTGTATATGAAATCTTATAGATAATAATAAAAGAATATAATATAAGTGAGAACGTTAGGAAATTCTGTATGTCAGTGTATAGTGATAATAAAGTAAAAATACTTGTAAATGGCTAGTTAAGCCAAACGGTACATTAGAAGAGTGATGTAAGACAGGCATGTCCAATGAGTTGTATACACTTTGCATTAGTTATGAATGTGATAGTATGTGAAATAAATTACTAAATGAAGGAGGTGGTGTTTATAACATCTGGAGTGTTAAGAATTCCCTTTCTGTTAACATATGCATGTGACATTATAATAATTGCTAAAAACAAGATTTGAATAAAATAAGAAATAACTGACACAAATGAGTATCTAGAGATGGTAGGGATGGCTTTAAATAAAGAGAAACATAATGGTTTAGGTGATACAGTAAAGATTAGGGGTATATGTGAAGACTGCTAGAGATGGGTGAAGGCTGCCAGCCTAGCCAGATAGAATTGTGCAGATAATTCTATCATTTGTAAATATGAATGTTGAAATACAAGCTTGTCTTCTTAAATGAAAGGATATGCTGTGAATTGTTAAACTTAAAACAATGTGGCAACATTGCCCTCTGCTATAAAGAAAGATAAGTCAAGCATTTCTTGTTGGTCCTTTGAAATTAAAATTATTTCAATACTGCCTTTGATGTTTACAATTCGGCTCTGGTCTGGCTAGATGAAGGCTTCCTGCCTATTGTTTTAAGGCTAAAGTTAATGACCAGAATTTACATGTGGAATGTTCTTTATTGCTCTAAGTGCAAAATAATGTAAATGCAGTTTCTGTCAGCCTGGGAACACCAGGAAAGTGTGAAATGATGTAATGTTTTATCAAAATGGCAGTTTCAATTTAAACAGTGAGAACCAGAGACTACTAAGCATTTTTGTCTTGAACATCCAACTCAGAACTGCCTTATGCTCTCTTAAGTAAGTTATCTTAGAAGTGTGTTTTCTTGTAGAAATAGTTAGGACTATAAAGTTTAGACTAAGTGTTTTTCTGTGATGTTAGAACTGTACTACTGATTTATATTAAGTATTTCTGTGTGATGTATGAGCTCTCTTGACTAGCACTGTCTGTGTAGTAGAACATATTGTCTTGTGGTTTTAATTATTTATTATTAAATATTTTAAAACCTTTTAACTGTAGCTGGTTTGTGTAGAGATAAGTTAAGCTCTAAGAGTACATTGCATGTATATAAGAATCCTGTATCAGGTCACTCTAATAAGCCTGGAGACTGTTTAGTCACATCTTAATATTGCACAGTAATAATTGGACACCCTTTTAAGGATCTTTGAGTAGCTGATAATTATTAGCTGGGTGGTGGCAGCCGGTACTACCGTATAGTCTGGGTAAAAGGGGCACAGCTGGAGAACCTGTGCCAGCCCTCCCCAGAAGTGTCTGTGTGGTTGTGTAACTTCTTATCTCAAAGTGTGTGTCTGTCATCTAATTGGGCAGGGACACAAAGCACTGGTTGGACAGAGGGTGCTGGAGATTTTAGCTGGCCCATTTGGCTGAGATCTGGACCCTATAGATGTGCCAGTGGGGAGTCTTATTGGGGACCTGGGGTGCAAGGGAGTGACCAGCCTCACACTGGCTGTGATCTTTGTCTGCTCTTAAGGGAAATTGCACTTTACTGTGTGTATTTGTTATCCTTTCCTCATATATGAGATGCCCTCTCTGGTGTTAGTGATGAGGATTGAGGCTCCTTGATTGCTGGGCCGGGACACGGGCATCACATTTGTGTTTGGCAGCAGTGGGATATCCACATTACATATTAATTAGTTGGCAAATACTAATTGTCTTGTAGTGGTGTGGGTAGAGTGAATCCTGTAGCTTGTGTACAGTGAGCTTGGAAGATATTTTGTACACATAGTGATTACTCAGAGTTCAGATCACAATTGTTTTATTTCTTTTGTTAGCTTAGTTAGTCAGGGTGAGCAGGCAGCATGTCAGCAGAGGAGTATGGAAAGCTGGCAAGGAACCAGCTGGTAGAGATGTGCCACGTTAGGGGACTGGTGCATGGCAACCTGACTATGGCAGACCTGATTGCAGCCTTGGTTACAGCTGCATCAGAAAACAGCAACCAGGAGGACAATCAGACTGGCAGTGGAGATATAATTCCCTCGGAGAATGGACAGCTCAACCTTTCTGCAGTGGACTTAAAAATCCAGCTGGAGCTAAAGAGACTTGAGTTGGAGGCCAGGAATGTGGAATTAGAAGCAAATGAGAGACTGTGACATTTGCAGGCTGAGGAGAATGAGAAATTGTTATGTCTGCAAGCTGAGGAACAAGAGAGGCAGAGGCACCATGAGAAGGAGATGCTAACTCTTTGCCAGAGTCATGGAGGTAATGGGGAAGGGAGGAAATGAACACCAGAAACAAAAAAGGTCAGTAAATTTCTTCTGCAGTTTAAAGGGGGGGGGGTAATTTTGATAATTCCATTCATATGTTTGAGAGGGTATGTAAACAGTATGAAGTTGACCAAGGGCTCTGGGTATGGCTCCTGACCCCCTTACCCCATGGTAAAGTTGTAACTGTTCTGTCCAAAATGTCTGACATTGCATGTTTTGATTATACTGCTGTTAAGAAATGTCTTTTAGCACTGTTTAAACTAACACCTGAAATGTATAGGATAAAGTTTCATGAGCATAGATGCAAGGCAGATGAAAGTGTATGTGAATAGGTTGCTGAATTGAGCACTTATTTCTATAGCTGGGTGAGTGGATGTCAAGTTGCCACTTTTGAAGGGCTGGCAGATGTTTTGGTGAGGGAACAAGCCCTTAGCACATTGCCTCAGGACATGAAGATCTGGTTAGCTGATAGACAATGTACTACTTCAGATGAGCTGGGGAAGAAAGGAGACCTAAACCTGGCAAGCAGGGCAGCTCTGCACAGGAAAGGGACCCCCAATACTGCTCACGGGTCTAAAGGAATCCATGGTGGGCAGCACAGACTGCCACAACAGAATCTGCCAGCAGCAGGGTAAGCCACTAGTCCAGGTACACATCCAAGACCTAGGTTTAAATGTTTTGAATGCAACCAGTGGGGTCATGTATCATACAGATGTCCATGAAGGCAAGGTGGGGCACCAAAGGTGAGGGATCCAGTAAGTAGGAAAGACAAAATGCCAATAGTAGGTTGTCTTGAGACAACAGGGGTACTAAACTACCATTCTGAAGATGTCCTGATAGGGAAGGAGTTGGATGAGGCAGTACCATGTGCTTATGCAGTTACACACAGTCAAGCAAGGAGACAAACATGTGGGTCTGGTAGCCTCGGGGAGACCCAGACAGACTGCATACTTGCAGCCAGGACTGGTGAGGTCGTTACTTCAGGGAGTGATCTACTCTGTAGCACTGAGACTGAATGTGATCCACAGCTGCTTGTGGGTACTGATGGTCCCTTGGACAGAGTGACTGCAAAGGTAGAGGTGTGTAGTAGTACCCAGGCTGACAGTGAGGCACCACTGTCAGAGGATGCCAGACTTCCTGTAGAAGGGGAGCTGGGAAGGGTTATAAGGAGATAATTGAGACAGGCTCAGCTCTCAGACCCTACATTGCAAAGCCTGAGGCAGGTAGCCAGGGAGGCACCTGATTCTCAAGGAAAGGGGGGAATCTGTATACTGGAACAAAGGGTTACTGTACAGAGAGTGGACCCCTAAGGGAGGGCTAGAAGGGGACAGCAGTTGATAATGCCTAGATCCTACCATCTGGCACTTCTAGCCATAGCCCATGATATTCCCTTTGCAGGTCATATTGGCATAAAACGCACAAAGAGGCATATTATGCAGAACTTCTATTGGCCTGGAATTTCCAGAGATGCAACAGGGTACTGCAGGATGTGTGAGGAGTGCCAATAGGTAGGCAAGGTAGGAGACAAGGTGAGAGCTCCTTTGATGCCTTTGCCTGTGATAAAGGAGACATTTCAGAGGGTAGCTATAGATATTGTGGGTCCTCTGAGTACCCCAAATTCCACAGGGAAAAGTATATTCTAGTGGTAGTGGATTATGCTACATGATACCCTGAGGCAGTGGCTTTGTCCTCCATTGAGGCAGAGAAGGTGTCAAATGCTTTGTTAGAGATTTTCAGCAGAGTAGTTTTCACAAAAGAAATACTGGCTGACCGAGGTGCCAATTTTATGTCAGACCTGCTGGCTTGTTTGTGGAAGTCCTGTGAGGTGAAGCACATGAAGTCCACTCCCTACCATCCCCAGTCTAATGATCTTATTGAGATGTTAAACTCTACAATCAAGTCCATGCTATGGGCATTTGCAGATCAGTTTAAGAGGGAGTGGGACAAATATTTGCCCCATCTGTTTGCTTACAGAGAGGTTCCCCAGAAATCCACAGGTTTTTTACCCTTTGAGTTGCTGTATGGGCATAGGGTGAGAGGACCTCTAGATTTAATTCAAGATAAGTGGGAAGGTGAGTGTGAGTCTCACAAGGTGTCTGTTGTGGGATACGTCCTAAACCTCAGGATAAGGCTCAGGGAACTCATGGGCTTGGCCCAAGAGAACCTGGCAGAAGCCCAACAACAGAAAAATTTACTGGTGAGGATTGAAGCTCTTTGATTGCTCTGCCGGGGCACGGGCATCACAGTATATATTTTACAATGAATGAAATTTCTGTGTTAGGTATAAAAGTTGGGAATACAGATGTAAGCAGAATTCAGTGGGGAAAACCAATAGAAAAAATAGCATTATAAATTCAAGTCCTAACTGATCTAAGCATTAGCAACCATTTCTCTAGTGAGAGTTCCGGTTACTATCGTAACCGAATTCAGTGTTCATCAGGCATAGAACAGTTATCAGTGTCCTTGAAACAATTTTTCAAAGAGAAAAAATCATCTTACTTTTCTTTTTCTTTTCTTATCTTTAGTGGTACCATAGATACGCAATTATTATAGGCAGTAATTATATTTTTAAAACCAAATAAAATCTTTTAAAATTTGTGTAAATGAAAAAGAGTATTAACGTAAAACTACAAGTAGTTCAGTGATAGTAGAAGATTTCTTGGTTAAAACCTAGTAGTACGTTACATTCATACTCATGATAACAAAATAACATAGTATCATGTCACCTCTCAAATAAGCCTTACGGACCCTAATCTAACTGAATGTAGAGACGCCTTAAATAGTGAGGACAACCAAATATCTGCAGTAACTTCATTAAGTGAAAAGTTATGTGAACAGCAGGACAACTGAACTAACAACTCTTTATGAAATTAAGAAAGCCGTAAATGTAGTACTGAAGTACTATAGAGTACGGATATTGTTTGAACATGGGAATTAAGGCATAACCAAACAAGGCAAAACAAAAGTATATAATTGTATATTTACAATGGTATCTACATATAGTATAGTAATGATAGCTTTATTTATAGGGTATATTTTTCGTAAAGCCAATTGCCTTAAAAAATACAAATATGTAACAGCACTATTTCCAGAAAGTTCTTTATTTTAATGAATAATGTAAAAGTGCATAAAAAAAGTGTAGTTTATATATATATGTAAAATCAAATCCATTTAATACTCTATTTCAGTGACGACTAGATTGTGTATTTATAAAAGCTACAAAGGTTTCTTTATAAAATTACATTAAGAAAACCTATTTTATTAATAATATAAACTAACTAATATTTAGTAAATAACGAATAAACTATCAATTGATCCAGATTTTAATGAGAATATATATTATTATAATATTAATTTGCAAAGAGCATATATAGGTATATAAGTTAATGATTTTAAATGTCAGAATAAATTTTAACATTGACACTAACATTACTATAACTTTAACCCAAATATTTCATAGGACCTGGAAAATTCAACAATTTAATTCTAACTATATAAATAAATATAAGTATAAATATGATTATTGATCCTAATTACCCATAAAATATAAATGTTAAATATGAAGTCTAATATGCTGATATTATAACTAGACTGCCAAGTTATATATGTTACAGCAAAACTTAGTAATATATTTATAATATATACATCAAAACTTGATATTGGCATTAACGCTTTCTGCTCTTTAAAATAGGCTTAATGGAAACTGAAGTGTTCAAACCAGGGTAACTGTGTGCATTGAACATTAAAATCCATCTTAACTCAGCTAGGGCTAGATTATTAATGTTGTCACCACCCCTAGGATTCAAAGTTACTATTTCAAGTACCCTGAACAAGAAATTGTGTTCTTTGTGTTTTACTATATGTTGAGCCAAAGCATTAGTGTCTGTTTTTCTCTTTATCTCATACAGATGGTCATAGACACGATCAGCTAGTCTTCTTTTGGTCAATCCTATATAGAATACAGTGCATTTTGTGCAGGTTGCCAAATATACCAAGTTTTTTGTCTGGCATGTAGCTGAAACATTAAAGTAGTGAATAAAATCTAGTGTAGGATGAGTGAATGTCAAATCAGAACAAATAAATTTGCATCGGTTACAATTACCACAAGGAATGGTTCCCATATTTGGAGTAGAACGCTTAGTATTTGATGCATGATCTTTGCATAAAATTTGTTTTAGGTTGGAGCAATTTTTGTACAGAAAAACAGGATAGTTACCCACCAAATTGGTTACTAAAGTATCAGTCAGCAGTATATTCCAATTTTTCCGTATGATATTTTCTAAACATTTCACATCACTAGTATATTTTATAATGTAAGGCATTTTCCTAACGTCATTGGCTGTTTTAGATCTAAAAGGAATGAATTTCTTAGACATTCGTGATGTGGGCTCTATGGAATATATAGTGCTGTTTTTAATAGAATTAACCAACTCAGTATTATAGCCTCTATTCAAGAAGAGTTGTTCTAATTTATCAGCTTCTTTCTCCAAAATTACATTATCTTGACATAGTCTAGTCAGTCTAATGAACTGACTCTTGACTATTCCTGGGAACATATGCCTTGGGTGCATACTACTGAACTGAAGTAGTGTATTGGTCCAGGTTGATTTTCTAAAGATGGAGGATGTAATTTTTCCATGTTCATTAAGTGTTAAAGAGACGTCCAAAAAATCTACTTTTTTCATGGAGGCTTCCACTGTAAATTTTAAGTAGGTGATGGTAGTTTCTAAATGATGTAAAAATTGTGTAAATTCCTCTATGGTGCCCTGCCATATTAAAAGGACGTCATCTACAAATCGTTTGTAGAACTTAATTTTTTCAAAAATAGGACTATTAAACAAATGTTCCTTTTCCCAATTCAGAACTACTAAGTTTGCATACGTATTTGCACATGGGGTGCCCATAGCTACTCCCCATGTTTGCAAATACGTAATGCCATCAAACATAAAAAGATTGTTGGAATTGGAAAATGTGGGGAGATAGTTGCCATCCCCCCCATACGTTGTCAGCCATCCCCTATGGGGAATTTTTGAGAATAAAAAGACTCAATTCTGATATTAATATGGCTTTTAGGGAGGCCTATAAAGTGGCTGAGATATTTAAAAATAGAGGGTATAACCCAGATGATGTAGAAAATAGCTTGCATAGAGCCTTTAAACAGAGTAAGGGCACTACTAGACAAAATAACTATCAAAGGAGCAATAAATATGGGACTGAACAGGAGAGAATGTTTTTTGTTACAAAGTACACTAACTTCTATGATTGGTAATAAAATCATTATGGGATATTGGGATTTTATTAGAAAAGATATAACATCACTGAAAAATATAAAATTAATGACATCATATAGAAAGGGGAAAATATACAGGACTTTCTGATACACAGCATTTATAAAAAGCCTTGTACTAATGAATTAAATGTTGTGAAGAATTTGGGAACATTCCCTTGTGGAAAATGTGCTATATGTAAACATGTTGTAAATGAAGTGAATAAAATAAATGGCAAAATTTTTGTTACAAAAGGCAAATATACATGTATGAGCAAAGGTGTTGTGTATGTCATATTCTGTGATTGTAACAAATATTATATTGGAGAAACAAAAGAATGCTAGCAGATAGGATAAAAGAACATATTAGAGATGTTAAAAATAATAAAATTACTAGTCCTATTGCTGAACATTTTAACTCAGTGCACCATGGAAATATTGAGAATATAAAAGTGTCTGTTCTGGAACATGTTCCATTATATTATAATGATGTTGATAGGCAAAAAATATGTTAAGACAAAAGGAATGCATTTTGATTATGAAATTTGGGACTTTGCATCCACATGGAATGAACAGAGAATGTAACTGGCAATGTCTTGTTTAAGACTATGACTTTAAATATATTTAAGCTATGTGATTTGATAGTTTAATTATGTAATTGATTGATTACTTGGTTTTTTGTATATATTGCAAGTGTTTTATGAGTTTTACTGTTTTACTCTGTAAAGGCTGTTGGCCGAGGCGCTAGAGAAGGAACTGTTCAACAAAATAAATTTTATTGGAAGGTAGAGCTGGGACTCACTGATAGTCTTTGTTGTTTATATATAAAAAGATTGTTGTTGAGCACTAAGTCTAGTAGTTGACAAATCAAGATTATTTTCTCAGAGGAAAAGTTAGTGTCTCTGACTAGTAACTCTCTAACAGCTTCCAGACCCAAATCATTGGGGATGGACGTAAAGAGATTTTTTACATCAAGAGTTATCAAAATATATTCATCAGTCTCAACATTTAATGTTACATCTTTAAGACTATTCAACAAGTCGTAAGTATCTTTTAGTATAGATGGAACTGCATCTACTATAGGCCTGAGGAACTTTTCAAGGGTAGTAGAAATTGTAGCAGTAACCCAGTTACATCCTGAAACTATAGGTCTAAGGGGTATAGGATTCACTTGTTTATGGATCTTTGGTAAGCCCTTTATTGTGGGAGTAATGGGAAATTCAATGTACAAATATTTATATTCCTCTGGAGTGATTTGCCGACACATAAGTAAGTCATGTAAAGTTGCATGTACATTAGCTATTATAGAGCAAACTTTTTTCTGAGAAATAATAGAATAAGTTTCTCGATCAGACAGCATGTTTAACATCAAAGCAATATAATCCACAGTGTTCATAACTATAGTTCCTCCACCTTTGTCAGCAGGTCTAAAGGTAATATCAGAGAGCTGTTTAAGTTTTCTTAGAGATGTCATCTCATTAGGTGTTAAATTTACATAGGCTATTCTTTTCTTGTTGGCAGAGAAAAGTTTATAAAAATCTCTCTCACAGGCTTTTAGAAAGCAGTCTATGCTAAAAGGTAAAGGGGGTGAAAAATCACTTTTGTGTCTTAAGTTCACAGAGTCAGAATGTAGAGGTTCATTACTTTGTGTTACTGTGGTATTTTTAAAAAACAATTTCAAAGCTATATTCCTACAGAAAATACGTAGCTCACATAATACTTCAGTCAAGTTACTGCATTGTGCTGGTATAAAGTTCAAGCCCTTATTAATCAGGCTAATGTCAGATAAGCACATGTCATAATTAGATAGATTAACAAATAAATCAGTCACATCCTTTGCCTTCGTGTCATCCCATGTCTCTCTTCGGATATTTTCCGTTTTCTTGGCCCTCTGCTTTGAGAGCGTCCTCTCCCTTGATATTGTGATTTTATTGGGTAAGGTAAAAAACGACTTGCTTCTTGGATGGTTTTAGGTTTCGCACCTAATTGATTATCATTATGTACATTGACAAATGCTAACTGATTAGGTGGTGGTGTAGCAGAGTAACCAGTTAATTTAGGAAACTCAGTTTCAGTGGAATGAACAGCAATATTTTCAGCTGTAGATGAAGGAGGCAAGGCTAAACTTCCAGCAGACAAAGTAGCAGCATCATGATGAATGACATCATCAATAGTATGTGTCGGAGAAGCTGGTTTAAGTACTCGGAATTGTGCAGAGTTGTGCCTAGGCCAAACAAAAATCTGGCCTGTTTGAAAATCATTAAAGTCCCTCTGTAACTTTTTTAATTTTATCTGTTTCAGTTTCTCACTAAACGAATTCACTTGCGAGAAAATGGTTTGCAGTCTGTTTTTTGCATAGTCTGATTTATAATTATCGTTCAAACTTTTATATATTGTGTCAATTTCAGTACGTAATTTAGTTTCAAGTGGTAAGAAATATTCATTTAAAAGTGACATGTACCTGAAGCCTTGTTCAATGTTTAGGTCCTGCCACTTTTTTAGAAGCACCGGATGATTAGTTCCATACGACGGCATACAAAAAACACGCATTCCTCGGGGTACAATACGATGGTGTAAAGAAGCTTCAAGGTGTTGCCTTTGCCAGGCATACCTTTGCAACAAGTATAACTTATCTTCAAAGTCTTTGACAGTCTGGATGAAATCAGCAATATTTTCTTCAGGTAAAATGGGTGCCGAAGCATTGTACGACCCACCTAATTCCAAAGTCAATAAAGGGTTAGAAACATGATGTAGCAGTCCTTCTGGTATGGCTGAGAATTCCCTCGACTCTGGTCTATAATCAAGTTCTACAACTGAGGAATCCATCGCGTAGAGCAGTTACCACACAAAACAAAAGTTACAAAAAAACCAAGAGGTAACTGCAGCTCCAAGAGATCAGGTAACACAAACGAAATCAATGTAAAACACAGAAACCTGATCTTACCACGATGTAGTCAATTAATAGGCTGAATTGCAGATGATAATCCAAAAAACAGTCAGTAGCCGTGCTGACAATATAAAAAAGGATCTGTGCTGTTCCATCAACTTTGTGGAAATTAATGCCACAGTGGTACAGCGGTAATGTTGTTGCCACACAGCAAGAGGTTCTCCTGTTCGATTCTTGGCTGGAGCGCCTTCTGTGTAGAGTATGCATGTCCTCCCCACAGTCGAGTGGCATTTGAAAGCCATGAGTGAATGGGCGTGCCTTCGTTGAAGAGTGGGTGTCGGGCTGGCACCTCTGCACCATAAAAATCAACTGCCAATCATTAGTGGACTGGAGTTCTGCTGTGGTGACCCCTAACCAGGAAAATCCAAAAGAACCATTTTCCTGAAGTGCAACCAATGGTAGTTGGCCTGTGGCTTACCATATTTGCAGATGACTGCTAACTGGACACACTCATATAGATTTCCCCAATAATGGTAACATATTACAGAAGGGGCTGATAGAGACAGATGTTTGGTGCCAAGCTCAAATACTGAACCTTACGGCAAACAATGCCTCATTGTCTCCTTTGGCAATGAAGTACCCCTGCTAATTATGATATACATAACACTCCTCTCAGCTCAACCAGTGTTATGAGACGTGTGAACTCATGCTCATAGCAATCTACACTCTCATCACTATGTGTCCATAGTGGTGAGACACATTATGCATTGCACACATCATACATATGGCATCATATCCAAGACCAGGGAGGTCATAGTTCTGTTGTACTCCACCCTTATTGGAACACTAATTGAGTATAATGTTCCCTTCTGTTTCTATCTCACCAGACAACTGCAGTAATTGTAGAAAAAATAGAGATATGTGACTGGGAGAATGCAGGTCCTCTGTCCATCACATACATGGAAAGACTACAAGACCTGTCACTGTACTGTTTCTTGCAAACTGCTGAAAGGTGACCTATAAGTGACCTACAAAAAAGTCTCGGACCTTGCCCTACTGGAAATACTGGGCACCCGCAAATCCAATGGGACAGGAGTATCTTGGGCCAGAATTCTCAATCTAGCCTGTGACATAAACAAAACTTGCAGGGGAGACAGATATATCCCCCAGTGACTCACAGTCCTGTCTTATACGCACCCACTATATGTGAAGCAGTACTCCTCAATGACCTTGTTCATGCGCAACCTTCACTACTGGTTGGATGATTGAAAAGTCACCTTTGGGCTGGCACCTATGTCCATCTGAAACAGGCCCAATTGCTGCTGTTCACAAAATTGTTCTGCTAACAATGACCATCTAAATATGCTTAAGGTTACTTGTGTTTTTAGAAAGCTAGGCTTCTATTGTCTCATGTATACTGCCAATCATTGTACTTGTACAATATGTGAGAAATTCAACTACACAATGAATCTAGAATAAATGATTTATCTCTCAGGTAACAACAAACCAGATATCAAACAGGTTGTCAACACATGTACTTCACTTCCTCAACAGACCAATTGCACAACACATAACCCCACATATGCAGAGGCAGCCATTAGAAGCTTACAAAAAGAGCAGGAACTTTGCAAATGCAAACCTTCTTCACACATTACAGTCCCAACAGAACCCATTACACATAAAAACAAATGTATCAGTTAGCCATTATGCCATTAAGCCCTTAAGGCAAAACACCTGTAAACCAATGTATTGATCATAGGCAAATCCATAGTGAGACACATAGATGTCTCCCTCACCAGATTGTACAAGGAGAATGTCATGGTCAAATGCTTGTCGGGTTCCAGGATCCACAAAGTCATGCACGCATTCAAGTGCCTCAACAGCAAGCACAGTTACACCTCTCTCGTACTCCACATTAAAGTTAATGACTTGAAACGTACCTCGCTGGACTGCAAGAAGAGAGATATGACTGTGCTCTTAGAATTTCTGTCTGAGACAGGTATGTCCATAGCCCTAAGTAGCATTCTACCTTCACCCAGAATGATGCCTCAATGCAAACAAAATAATTATTGACTTCAGAATTTGGCTTTGTTACTGATGTCAAACCAGGGGCATACAGTATTTGTCAGCCTGGGATGATATGGTCAACAGACCATGCTGCTTTGCAAGGGATGGCCTTCATCTGTCACCTCCCACCTTTATGGTTACTGGCCAAGGTGCTTGCCTCCCCCATAGTGCCTTTTTTAGGCAATGTCATAAGAACAAAATTTCTGACATAAAAATATCCTCAAAAGACAAACTCAAGGCTATGCTACTTAATGCTAGGAGTGTAAATCAGGAACTACACTGAATGGAGGCACTGCTTATTTGGGAAGATGTTGATGTTTGTGCACTCTCTGAGACGTGGCTTAGGGCCACAGAGAGCACTCCAGCCATGAAAGGCTATAATGGCTTCCACACATTCAGGACACAAAATCAATGTGAAATAAACAAAGGAGGAGGTGTATCCATCTTAATGAAAGATACCTACACCTCAAGACTGGTTAAGCAGTATGACTCCTTAGAGTTACTCCAAGTCCAACTAACTGCCAGAAAGACCCCCCTTCACATCATTGTTGGCTAAAGGTCCACGAACATGAATCATGAAAACCACACAGTGCCATCCTGGACTTACTTAAGTCATTCATAATATAGCCAAATACCCTAGGGATGGGTGACTTTAACTATACTTCCATCAACTGGGATACATATATCAGCTCAATCATGCTCACCTTAAGGTTCCTGTAATTTGTAAACACAAATGCTCTGGAACAGTTAGTCCACAACCCCACAAGGAGATGGAATGTCCTTAACCTAGTACTTCCCAACATTGGAGATTGTTGCATGACCCCATGTGTGAGATCCTCCCTGGTTAGGTCTGATCATAAATCAGTCACATTCAATGTAACAATTGTATCTTCCCACTCCCCCACCCCAGAATCCAAAGTTTGAAATGTTTCTCCAAAGCAAATTATAGCCTTCTAAGCAATGGCATGCATAGTTTCAAACCTTCTGCCACCACTGACAGTAAAGACTCCTATACTGAGGTGTACACAAATGCCCTGTATAAACAGCTTTACAAGTGTACAGAATTACTTATACCAGAACAGATCAACACTTGCTCACAAAAAAAAAAAAAAAAACAAGCCACCCTGGTAGACAGCTAACATAACTAGATTATACAACATGAGAAAGAAAGTGATGTCCAGGAATTAGAGGGACAATCTCAGCAATAGAACACCCACCATAACTTGAACAAGCAAATGAGATATCTTGTAAAGTCTTCTAAAGCTAATTATAAAACTAAATTAGCATCCATAGCTAAGGATGATCACAAGGCATTCTTTAGCTATATCTGTAATGTAAAAGGGAAGGCCCATGTTTGCACCAAATTCATAGTGGACAGTACCAGTCTCACTGAACTGGAGGACTTCGCCAACCTGTTAGCAGACAGGTTTGGCAATAATTTCACACTCTTGTCTACAACAATCATACCCCAAAGCATACCTGTCACCAGTTCCATAACTATTATCTCCAAAGAACAGGTCATAACTGCACTCACCAAGGCCAAAAACACAACATCTATAGGACTGGATAACATCCCAGGCTGCTTACTAAATGGTGTAAAGCAAGAGTTAGTGGAATCACTGGATACTCTCTTCAACCACAATCTAAGTACAGGCTTTGTCCCAGCAGAGTGGAAAACAGCAACTGTACTCCCCTTGCACAGACGGGATCCTTCAACCGACCCAAAGAACTATAGACCCATATGCCTGACCAGCCTTGTCTGTAAGGCCATGGAGAGAATCCTCTTGGACCTAATCAGCAAGAACATTGGTGACCTACAAACTCTTGACCTGACCCAATTTGACTTTAAGGGTAGATTATGCCTGTTGAACCTAGTGGAAATCTTCATGAGTGTCAGCAAGGCCTGGGATGAAGGCAAAACTGTACATACTGCCTATCTTGACTTGGCCAAGGGCTTTGACTCAATCTCCCACTTAGGCATCCATGAGAAACTCACCCAGCTGGGGATTAACCCATACATCATTAGATGGGTAGCCAACTGGCTCATCTACAGAATGCATACAGTCATACTTGGGGATTCGACCTCTAACAGCAGACCTGTTACCAGTGGTGTTCAACAAGGGTCTGTGCTGGGCTTCTTACTGTTTGGAATCTATTCCTCAGAAATTCAGGCAATAACAGATGGCCTGTGGCTCATCAAGTTTGATGATGACTGCAAACTGTGTGCAATCATTGAATCCCCAAACGATGTCAACATACTACAAAATTGGCTTACATACAGAAATATTGTTGCTAAAGACACAGATTTAAACTTAACCCAATAAACATGCACTGTTATCCCTTTCAGCAAAGGAGATGAATCTGCAAATTACACTAGTAATAATACCCACTCCTGTGTTCCAACACAATGGTGAGAAATTTGGGAATGTAGGTTAATAGCAATGTCAACTTTGATCATCATGCATCCACTGTGGTAAGGAATGCCTTTTATGCTGCACACTTCATAATTAAGGGCATAGCATTCAAGACTAAGGATGCTATCAATCCACCATACTCATCTCCCATCAGACCAATAACAGAGTACAATGCTCCTTTTTGCATGTACATCTCCATACACCTGTAGCAGCTGGTGAGACCTAAGTGGTTTCTCACCAAAAAATTCAGGGACTTCAACACATGACCTACATAGACAGACTTAAGGTCCTGTCACTGTACTCTGTATCTTACAGATTGCTAAGAGGCAACTTGTGCCTGGCCTACAGAGTACTCTCAAACCCTGCCTTAATGGAAATGCTGCACCTCCACAAATCATTTGGGACAAGACTCACTTACTATGGGGGCCTTAACCTAGTTTGTGACATCAACAGGACATGCTGAAGAGACAGATATGTCAACCAGAGTCAGCCACTCTATGGAACAAGCTCTCATTTCATGTGAAACTGAGCTCATCAATAACCCTATTTAAGTGTGACTTGGACTGTTGGATGGGAAATTGTAAAATTACCCTTTGGGTTTCATCTATGTTACTTTCAGTCAGGGGTAAGCAGTGCTGATCATGGATTTACAAATATGGACTACATATTTTGTCTAAAAGGGAACAATGGTACAACTTTGCTAGACTTGAAAAGGCCCTAGGACCATTAATTTAGTAACCTCCTATGAACCTGTGAACCTAGGGTCATTATGGTAGTAGCCTTGTATGAACCTAAGAAGCTATGAACCTATTAGGTTGACACCTCTTGCTGTGCTGAAAACTAGACCAAAGCCATGCCCCTGCACTACATGTGACCCTGCCCAGACCCAACCTATCTTCACCCACATCCACATCCATTTTATGATGAAAGGACATACATCATTAGGGCAGAACGTCCCATAAAGTCATTTTTTATGTACCTAATCTAGGTTGTGTAACTGTTTTTTTTGTTGTTGTAGACTATCTCGGACTCCACTGAATCATTTTAATTATGCTTTTTTGTGAAACAAAAATATCTGTAAGATACAGAGTAAAAACAGGACAAAGCTTGCTTTTTAACAAACTTCAGTATTCTATTCATGCCTCTGAACAGAATACTTGAGTTTGTACAGTGCTTTTTGGACTACTGGATAATCATTCTGATTTCTGGAAAGTCTGGAAAAATAGTGGAGAGGTGTCAAGCCTAGTAGCTATGCAGGTCTGGCAACATCTTGTCTCACAAATCTTCTGCTGATGACATGTACTATAAGTTCAGCTACAGTCTTGCAAAAGTCAGACTTGTGCTGTGGTGCATGTGCTAAGTACTGGGTTCTGTAGTCTGTGTACTTAGATAAGTAGGGGTTCTATTCTGACTGTGTGTGCTCTTGCTTGACATTACAGAAAGCCTTTTAGCACAGTGCATGAGACACTGTTATTAACATAGTCTCAACAGACACTGCTGGTGTCATCAGCTATATCAGATGTTTGCATATGCAGTCATCCCACCAGGGCATGGTCAGACACTGGCATGGAGGCCAGGCAAATATCACCTCAGCCTATATGAGACAGATTACAGTGACATGGCTTTTAATCTATCCACATACATAATGTCATGGTTTGTAGGCCCTGTGTTATTTTGCTGAGAAAGCCCTGTGGTCTCTCCAGCTCCTTAATGTGTCTGTTGAGGCAGATGCAAATGACAGCATTATACTGTATTATTGTTCTGATGAGTTTTGACTACAGTGCTGTCATACAATCCTAAAATCTGAATATCATGTTGTGACTTATGATGTGCAACATATATTTGTCCTGGAAAATCATTAAAGAGAGAAGTTAAAAAGTAATGATATACATTACAGTTTCTGATTTCACAACCCTTACAAGAGCATTCACAATACAGCTGTGAAATGTTGATGCTATCAACTGTCTGACTTCCAAGGCCAATAAAAGTCAAAGGTACAGTGAGCAGTTTAACATAAGAAAAGCAGATATACTAAGCAGTAAAAGTTAGGTACGCACCCTAAGCATCAAACACAACTTTTGCATCCTTGAATCCAAAAGATAGAAAACAGAGATATGGCACAGTTATCATTACTTGCACAGGGAGTTTTGTGCGGGTCATTACAGAGAGAAGATAGAAAGTAATGATACACATTGCAGTTACTCACTTCACAACCCTTACAAGAGCATTCACTAATACAGTTGTGAAATTTTGATGCTAACAACTGTGTAACTTTCTAAAGCCAATATAAGTTAAAGGTACAATAAGCAGTTCAACAACACAAATGCAGATATACTAAACACTAAGTTAACTATGCAACATGAGCAACAGACATAGCTTTTGTATCCCTGAATCCAAAAGATACAAAACAGGGATATGGCACAGCTATCATTAATTGCACAAGGTGTTGTGTGGGCAGGGCAGAAAGCCCAGGCTGAGACAAAATGTTGGTGTGTGTGTCTGTGAATAAGAAGGAGAAGAAGGCAGATATTGAGATAAAACAAAAAATGGCCAGTGAGACAAAATTAATAACTGTTGTGTGTGTCTGTTGGGGCCCTCCAGGTGAAACTAGTGTGTGCCTGTACGAACACAGCCAAGCTCTGTGCAGGATTTACATCTTGGTCTGTCAGACAGGTGTGAGCTGTGCATGGTAGAGTTGCCAGTTCATGATTGTCATCCCCGGCCATGAGAACTGTCTTTGCCAGGAGTTGCACTGGCACCTCCATGCCCAAGGTCAGATGCAGTGCTACTACTTGAACATGACCGATGTTTGCTGGTTGAGCTCCCTTCATGGGGGCACTCAGGATCATGAACACACAGCCTGCCACATCTGGGTGTGGACATCACACTCACAGATGGAGCAGTGGAAGTAGTGCCACTATGGAAGATTGATCGGGCATGGCCACATTGGCTGACAGCAGATGATGTGGCTGACCTATGCCTATGAGGATGCTGTTCCCCTCCCAGCAGACGTTCTATCACAGACACTGCTCATTCCATGAGAGACACCCCTTGGTCCATCACAGACACCCCTTATTCCAATGTGTCATTCATCAAATCCGGTGAATCAGCAATATGGTGGAGTGAGTCATGCATGTCAGACTGTGCCACATCCACAACCCTAAGCATTTGTCTGCAGCACCTATGGGAACATGTATGTACCAACATGGCCATAAACATATGTTCAGTGCCACAGGAAATGACACCTGTACCAGGTGGAGGATGGACACCAAGCACCCTCTGAGCACCCCTATCAATCCTCTTGTGTGGTACCTCACCCACATTTTGGCAACAACCAGACTCAACAGGCACTGAAGCTGCAGTGCCACACTTCCCTGATCAATGTACTTGCCCTCTACCTATCTAATATCTGTGGGCTTACTGGACTGGGTAGACATAGGCCTACTGGCTGTGTCATATGGAAATGCAGGGTATGGCTGTATGTGAACATCATTGCCAGATTCAACCTCTGCACCCCCTGACTGTGACTCTCTTTAGGCACCATCAGCAGAGTCTGCTGATGCACTGATATCATGTCATGCCCCACTGTCATGATCACCTGTGACAAAAACAAGAAGCACTGGAATAAATTAATACCTGCACTACTATAGTGCAATATATTTTAATAGACTAACAGTGCTGCCACTATTACAGACAGTACAGCAATGCACACAACAGGGCTGAGATCAACATCACACACTACAATATTTCTTTAAACTACTTAGCAGTACTGATATAAAAATGTTTGCCTTACCATCTGCAGATGAGATACTCCTCTGTAGTCAAGAAGGTCCTGAAAGAAATTAAGCAAGAATTTAGGGCAACATCATCACAACTAACAGTAACACAGGGGGTAATACATTTACCCCTTTATATGTGCATGGTTTAATATCAACAAGAATGTGGCTGACAACTCCAGCCTAAGCTTATAACTGTGGCAATCTTCAATACCCCCCAAAAAAGACATGTTACACAGAACTAACTTATTCATTTCAATTGTTTTACTATACAACAATATTCAACTGTTCTGACAACAAAGTCTACCTTGAACCTCCTCCTGGGATGTGCTTGCTATCTAAAAAGGTGTTGTGGCCACATCCAGTACATGCTGTCCTACACTCTCATGGGAGCTGTCTGGGTCTCTGATTTTGGCCACAAACTATTCATTGGGGGTTGGGGGGGTCTCTAACAGGCCCTTCCCAAGTAGCCATTTGGTCACAGCCCACTGCAGCTGCTTGCCTGCGTGCAGTAGTGATCCCATCAGTGACCCTCTGGTGCATCTGTTCATATCTGCCATGGCTGTCCATGACATTCACATTTTGGACAATTTGCTGCCATATTTGCATCCAGAGTGCCATATCGCCCCATCCCCTTTCCAAGAGAAAAGCACCATGTTGTCAAAACCCATCCACAATTACTTGATTTCCCCCATCAGTGAAGTGGGGGGGGGGGCTCTACGTGGATTGACATACATGAGTAGCATACTTGTAGGTGTCCTAAAAGACAACAGAAGTATAATACACATAAATATCACATAAACATAAAATAACTGTTTCCAGATAAAACAGAAGATAGCCAGTCAGTATTGCCCACAGGAGAAACATAAAACAGTCTACAGAAGTGAAATACTAACAACAGGCAGGATGCAAAACAAGGAGTGTAACAAGAGCAACATATCCTTGCTTCTGCCATAACAGTAACTTACCTTTGCTCTTCCCAAAAAAGAACAGTCCTTTCTTGTTTATGCCATAGCAGTAACTCATCTTTGCCCCACCCAAAGAACAGGCAAATGACCCATTTTGCTAACAAAACATATTTGAAATGCTATAAGTCCTATCAAAGGACTTGTCCCTGAAACATTTGTACATATTTATCACACAGACCCCCAAAAAAGAACAAGAAAATGACCCATTTTGCTCACAAAGCATCTTTGAAATGCTAAAAGTGCTATCAAAGGACTTGTGCCTCAAACATGTATACATATTTATCACACAACATTCCATTTTCATGTACTGTCAATCATGTGTACCTCTGAAATGGCTTGACAAACATGCCCATGCCATCAGTACACTTGTAACTAATGCATAGAGATAAAAGTGTAAAAGGCTTTGCTTCACATTATTCTTAAATACATTCCAGCATATACAGTATGTTGATGATAAAATGGGGGCATACCTGCTGAAGTTCAGTACTCCTCTGTATGGATATATCCTGAAGAAAAAACGTTTTTGTAGTCTTCAAAACAAATACAACTAACATCATCAGTTTGGCTAACTACACATTTGCTTTTTTATAATAGTGTAGATTATTAATGGATTGCATTTGTCTTTTTCTATGTTTCATAGCTGCTAATTACAGCATAAGCAGCTGAATTGCATGCTAATCAACCAATCCAACACACTGGAGCTATTCAACAAGCTATAAAGCATCCATGTAGACTCCATGCTGTTTTTTTTTTCCTGCAGATGTCAAAACCTTTGGCGTATAGACACAGAAAGTCTACACAGCCAGAATGTTAGGGTCTGCTGCTGCTTTAATCTGTGCGTGCTAGATGCTGAAGCCAATGCTGCAGCTGCTGCCACCAATAGGCCTTGACCAAGAAGGAGAAGAGTTTTCAGGCCACATTTAATTTATCATAACCTACATGTCATGGAAAGGTGGACAGGGATACAGTACAGGAACTTTGCAACTTTTGCTACACTCAACTCAGAGTCATAGGTAACCAATAGGAACCCATCCCAGTGGAAACAAAGGTATGTGTAGCCCTTAGAATATTAGCTACAGGTACTTTTCAAACACCATTTGGGGACATGATTTGAGTGTCACAGGCATCATCATCCGGGATACTTAACCACTTCCGGGATGCTAAGCCCCAACATGCCAGTGAGCACATATATTTCCCCCATAGCTCTGAGGACAGTGCCAGATATATGCAAAAGTTCTAGCAGGTAGCACACTACCATGACGTTCTGGGTTACATAGATTGTACTCATGTAGAAATTAAGTCACCACCTGAGGATCAGGGTAGAGTCTACATCAACAGAAAGGGCTACCACTCTATCAACTGTCAAGTCATGTACAATGCCAAGAGAATCATCTTGAGCATATGCACTGGCAACCCTGGCAGTTACAATAACTCACATATCTGGCACACATCCCAGATGTACCAGATGTTTGCTAGGATGGATATCCCGCAGGGTCATTTACTGGGGGATGCAGGCTATGTACAGGAACTGTGGCTGATAATATCCATCAGAAATGTACACACACCCACAGAAGAATGCCATAATAAGGCACATGCTCAAACCAGAAATGTCATAGAGTGTGTGTTTGAGCTGCTGAAGGCACAGTTCCAGTGCCTAGATACATTTGGGGGAGCCCTGTAGTACAATCCATGGACATGTACAGAAATATTCACAGTATGTGCCATGATACACAACATAATCCTGAGGAAACAGCTGCAGCAGGATCAGCAAGGGTAAAGGGCACACATCTTACCACTAATGCCTAGGTCACCACAGTCACAGGCAGATGGGGAGTCAGAGGGGGAAGTAACCGATGCTGTGGGTATAGGCATGCTCAGTATGCCCACAGCTTGGCTAAGACAATGCATAACACACACACTCACTCACCACCTAGGGGCCTAAAATCTTCTTCCTACTCACATACATGTATTAACATTGATGCCAGGCACCTCACACAACCTTTACTTCCCCATGCATTAGCTGTGTACTGTTTGCATCAGACTTACTACATTAAACAAGCAAAAGGTGGGAGATTTGTAAAGAAACTACCTTAACATGTGACCCCAGAGACTTATTTGACTTATATATGTCCACTAGTAAGTAGCAAGCCTCAGGCATCAAAGCTCCAGGCAGTTATACCTCTTAAAAGTACTGATGATCACTGAATGACCTCAGTTTAGCACCATACATTTGTACTAGAAAATCATTAAAGAGAGAAGTTAGAAAGTAATGATACACATTGCAGTTTCTGACTTCATAAACCTCACAAGAGCAAACAATAGGCAGAATGCAAAACAAGGAGACTAACAAGTGCAACCTATCTTTGCTTGTGCCATAACAGAAACTTAACTTTGCTCCTCTTCTAAAAGAATAGTCCATTCTTGTTTGCACCATAACAGTAGATCACCTTTGCTCACCCCAAAAGAACAGTCTATGTTTGTTTGTGCCATCACTGTAACTCAGCTTGGTCCCACCCCAAGAACAAAAGAACAGTGCACCCTTTTATGTGGAATAGCAGTAACTCACCTTTGCCCCCCCCCAAAAAAAAAAGCTTTGTCTGCTTGTTTGTTCCATCCAACCTGCCCTTCAGTTGTTGGCAACTGCATATCATATTATTCCCATTTAATATCCTCACACATTTTAAGACCAATGATATAGAATGGCTTACACAGTGCATGTGTCAGAGTACTGGTCAGATAACTGATGAATGACCAAAAAAACACAGAAAGGTAAGACAGAGATGTATATTTGCAAGCAATAATCATAACAGGTTGTGTGATCACAGAGTACACTATGTCCAAATATAAATTTAATAAATGTACAAATAACAGTTTATGGCTTAATACCAGTGAACATTCTGTTGCAGCTGGTTGTGTGAAGAATGACTTCAGTTCTTTGCTGCAAAGCTGTTTGTGTGACAAATAGGGATAAGGCACCTGTCCTGTTTTCTGAAGGTGATTTGGAGTGAAAGTTGAAATTCAGACCGATGTAGAAATATCTCATGTCTACTAACATTTTCTACTGTGTATGTCATAGATTGATTTTCCTCATTTCAAGTATTTCTCCATTTTTTACTGGATAAGTAGACCACCCAAAAAGTAGATAGTCCAAGATAGGAACTGGATACATTCAATCAATGCTATTGCCTGTGATAGCAGGTGTAAGTTTAGGGCTGGAATATAGATGGTCCTGGGTTCTAGTACAGTGTGTGCAACCTTTTGTTTTACTGTTGTAACATTTCAGTTTATAGCAATGAACTGAAACATGAACAGTTATTATTGCAACTTTCTTGTGGCAACAGGTGTTAGTGTAGGAATATCATACACATGGTCCTGGGTTCAAATACAAGATATTCCATGCACATTTACTGTTGTTCCACTTCCCATTATAGTCAATTTTGCTTATAACACTTGACATAGTGTAGCTGATATTAATTATATGCATGAGGGCTGAGACACTAATAATGTGCCATTTATTTCATTATTTATTTATCTATGTATTATCATATTCATTATAAAATGTAAGACTGCAGGTATACTGTGTACTATATTCCTGTAAGGATATTTCTTCTCTCTGGGCTGCCATGACCTTCACATTTGTCAAACACACATACACAACTGCCTGTACATCAAATAACCTTGAAAGTGAATTGCTTGCAACTGTTGTGCACCGCTTAATATCGCACACATCAGAGCACCGTGTTTGCACTATGATAAGCGGTGATCAACATTTTCAAGCAGTGTGCACACTCCCAGTAAATGCAATAACTGGAACTGGTAGGAAACCATCAGTCTCCATTGCTCTGGATCTCTGATAGACATGGCAGGCATTCATGGAGATGGTGTGAGATTTAGGGCTCAGGGATGGGGTGTCCAGGAGTCCAAGATTTTTGTTAGACTCCTAGTGAAACACCACAATGCCAGGTTGCTGCAGGGCAACTATTCTGAATCCCTTTATAAGTCAGAGGCTTTGGGTAGTTTGGCCTGGGCTGTGACCAGTGCTAATGGTATCCCCCACACTGGTGAACAATGTAGGCAGCACTATAAGGATCTCCAGAGGAGGAAGAAAAGTACTCTAGATACTTAGACTGAGGAATTTAGGGTGGAGGACACTTCACACATTTGTAAGTCTCAACTACAGAGAGTACTTGTAAGATTTAAAACCTGAATATAGGCAAGACTGGTATTCATAACGGCATTCTGTTCTGTTCTGTGTTTTCCACAGCTACCAAGGTGATGGAGTGCAATGTTAGGACCCATGACACTATCATGGTGAGGATGAGGGAGGCATGTGGTATGCATGCAGCAAAAGAGTGGTGTTACTGTAGCATTAAAAGTTAAAGATAGCTTTTTTGATATTTTATACAGTTGTATCAATTTGAGCATGCATATGTCAACTGTAAAATTAAGTGTGCATGCATTAGTCTGTATCACAAACAAACATAGCTTGTTTGGTACTGCATACAGTTGTATCAAATTGAACATGCATATTCCAACTGCAAAAACAAGCATGCATGCATTAGTCTGTAGCAGAAACCAAGAGTACAATATTAGTCTTTAATTAGAGGTGGTGGGTTCAAATACCACACTTCCCAACTATACAATAACTGTTAATTCCTCAATTATGTGTAACTTATAAGTTTAAAGTAAATGTTCTATGCAAGTGGCACACATGCCCTGTTGTAAACTGTAATCTGGATAACGGGAACACACATGTGCAATATATGCACATATAAAGGAGTACTTGTTGCAATCTGTAGTATAGTGTGCATCTGTTAGGAGCTGCTAGTCTTAAAAGTAATACATTATCTGTTAGGGGGTGGTAGTCTTAAGAGAAAAGGTTAAGATAATAGAGTCAAATAACTGTATTAATGCATTGTATGTTAAATATGAAGGTTCTAATCTGATATCTTTTCTTTTTCGCACCCCAACCCTTCTCATTTTTGTTGTTGTTGTTTTATTTTATTATGTGTCATCAAAATGTGTCCATGTCATCCATGTGTACCACATCACAAAATACTTCACAGCACAGTGGGGTAGGCCTGCTCCACAAGATCAGCTTGCCTCTACTCCACCAGCCCTGGCACCATTTCCTGTGATTGTGCTAAGTTCTGCATTGTGCAAACAATGGCCAAAAAATAATAAAATAATAATAAAAAGCTGACAGAGAAAACACAATTTGCATACAAATGAAGCAGAGGTTGGATGCTAATGAAACAACTTGTGAACTGTGTGCGGCTTACTTGCATTTCCACCATTGACAGATGTACATGTAACACTTTGTCAGTGTAACCTGACATATCCCCCTGTTGTAAGCATTCACAGGTGCCATCCATTAAACACAAACACTGGGGGAGTGCCAACATTATGTTTATATCCCTACTTGGATCCAGTTTTTTTGGGATTCAGCAATTCTAATGAGTTCAGACCTCATTTGCATCCTCACCATGCTGACAGCCTTGAATCTACACCAGAAGGCAATGGTGTAGCTAGGGGATTTGAAAGGAGCTGAATTGCTTATGTACTGAACACAGAGGAGTACTGATTTTTAGATAATATGCCTGCATTTCATCAGCTACATATTACATATGCTGACATGTATCTATGAATAGTCTGTTTAATGGTTTTTATAATTATTTTGATTAACGCACTTTTATGTTTTAATCTGTCTACATTACTTACAAGTGTACTGTTCGTTTGGGAGTGAGGGACCAAAGATATGTTTGTGTTATTGCACAAAAAAGGATTTATGTTGCTGTCGATACTCTCCTGTACTGTCACATGTTAAGGTTATTTCTGTACAAATCTCACACATTTTAGTTTTTATTCTATCCGTGTAGGCTCCTTTTTGTAGCTGTATCCAAAAGTTTTGGAAGTCATGAGGAACACCAGCACAGAGTTTACGTGGTTGCTTTGTAGCTTGTTAAAAAGGTCCAATGTGTTGCCTCAGTTGATTAGCATGCAGTTCAGATACTTATGCTGTAATTAGCATGCCTCCATGTTTGTGCGGCATCTCTAAACAGCACTTACTGGATTTAATATTTTCTGCACATCTGTGTGCACCATGCTGTGACATGCACATGGGGTAAACCACCGTGTAGGCTTTATTGAATCCCACCATATGTTTACATTGCCATGAAGAAGAAACTACAGAATATGAGTTTTTGAAATGTAAAAGAGTAAAATCATTATGGGGAAAGCTATGTAAAGAAGATTTTTTTAAAGATATAAAAGAAGTGGATAAAATAAACATGAATATAATTAAATATGGATATTATAAGACTAGAAGTGAAAAATATGTTAAAAGAGTAGACAAAAAGTTATTTTATGTTATATGGATTATATGAAATGAAAGAATAAATGAAATTATGTTTAATGGTAAATGGATTTTAGGAACAATATTAAGTAAACTGAGATCACGGTTAAGGAAAAAGGAGTGGGGCTCTCATAGGGATTAAAATATAGCATGATTGTAAAGGAAATTATGAATATGTATAAACAGATTTTTACATTTATATATTTGTACATATGTAAATATTTTGTAAATAGTTATTTCTGTATACAAATAAAGGAACCATATTCTTTTCAATAAATGACATGTGATCTTTTATTTCCATCTGAGTTACCACTGATTCAGGCAAATGGGATCTAAGCTTACCATCTCATTTGAATGGTGTTTTCACAAATCAAATAAAGACATGGCAATCACACACACTAGACAGCTATGAATGAACTAGGAACCTCAGGTCACTGTAACTACAGTGAATTGTCTCCCTCAAATCACATAACCATCATGAAGACACTATGCAGTCAGTCTACATTGACAAGGTATGGAACTCCCTCCCTCCAGACATAAGATCTGAAACTAACCTGAAACTATTCCTAACAAAACTAAAAACATGCTTAATATCCACTCATACCTGTTCATGTGATACCCATCTAACTGCTAACATATGATTTCAAAATGTCACCTACATCTGACTACATCAGAATAAGTAAACTGTTTTTGTGGTATTTATTACCTCCACATACTTGTCTGACTTGTGCAAAGCTGAATCTCTAAAATATGCAAATGTACCATTTGAATACATAGTATGGCATTTGTTTAGCCTATGTGTACATTAGCACAGCATGTAAAAGAATGACACTTTTGTAAGATGTATATGCTCTATTATGTACACTTGTTTAACCTATGCATTTATCACTGTGCTGTGCATAACCAAGACTACCAAATGATCAATGTATATGTAAATAGTGTGACACTGATAATGTACAATACTTTGAAGCTTAGACTCTGCTGAAAAGGGAATTCCCAGCTCAGACAGACTATCCCAGCCAACCAATGGAACCAAATCAATAAAATAAATAGTAAAGAGCTTAAGGGAGCCATTAAGAAGCACAAAGTCAAATATAAATTAAAATGTCCACCAAAAGCAAAAATAACTGCAGATCTTTTTATTAACTATGTCAGGAAATTAAGAAGTAACATGTTAAATGCTAGTCTGCAATACTATTGTCAGTCTGAATCAAAGCAAATAGCCAGTATCAACTGATAAATTTAGTGCAAATGTTACTGCATGCACAGTTATAGCTATTGTACAGGCTCCATTGTCTCAGTACACCCTCTTTAACTGCTATGGAACAAGTTCTCTATGCCATTTCCAAAGCTAAAATCAGCTCATCCATGGACCCTGATAACATACCAGGTTGTCTGATTATCAGTACAGCATACTACCTATCTGAACCCTTACTTAAATTCATTAATCTAAGCATTGCATTATTGAAGCCTGTAAACTATTAATTTCAATGCCATTACAGAAGGGTGGCCCATGCATAAATCCAGGAAACTACATAATCATTAGTCTCATTAGCATCTTATGAAAAGATATGGATTGTATTATCTCAGATCTCATTAATCTGGACACTGAAAATCTCTTAACCCTAGATCCTCATCAATTCACCTTTGCCAAAGGAAGGTCCCACTTATTTAAATTTCTCTGAAAAGTCACCAAAGCAGTAGATAGTAGGTACACAGTGCAAGAATAGTTAGACCTGGCCAAGGCCTTTGGCACTATTCTTCATGCAGGCATTATTAACAGACTTGTAAATCTAAATGTAAACATTGAGTATTGTGCTATGGATAGTTAATTTGTTGTCTAGCAGAACCTATGTGGTTAGTGAGACAAGTGCCTGTTCTGAAGTCAGCAATGTTACTTGTGGTCTCCCATAGAGCTCAGTGCTGGTTTCTGTCTAATTTGGCATCTATATCTCAGATGTTCAGGCCAACAATTCATGGTTCATATATTCATAGGTAAGTACTACGCAATCAGTCTGAAGACCATTTCAAGCCTAGCCAAAAAACCCTATTCAGAATTTCCCTCCAGCCTCAAAGAGGGCAAGACAAGATAAACCAGAATACAGTTTGAGGCTGTCCATCCAGTTATATAGCTCTACCTTGTCAGAGACAAGGGTGTTACTCTGCTTGACATGTACTGGAAGTTTGTTCAAGAGGTGATTAATGCACTGGGATATAAATCTATCATGCCAACCTCTTTTATTTATCTGCAGATGAATGTTTTGTTCCTTTAACTGAGTATTTGATGAATCATTAGTTCTGCAAAGGAACAGAGGTCAAATATGGTCATAACTTTCATTGTTCAAAAGGCTAGACAGAGATCTCCACTGAGGAGTCTGTAAGAGACTGCCTACAGAGAAAATGTGCCAGTCTCTCCTGATAACTAAGATTTTTGAGGCAAATTATCTTTCCAGTTATGAACATGTTTGGCCTCTCAACTAGTGAGATATGTAAAGACAAATATATGCCAAAATGTGCATTATGTTCAACAAGGGGTCTGATAAGCTATAATTAAAGGAGAATTATCTTTTGATCTACTTTAAATGCCTTTGGAAATAAAATGGGCCAAATAAAAGACTTTTAAAATTATTGTGGAGACATGATGGTCAAATGATAAGGCATTATTAACAAGGGTTCCCTTACAACAGTGCCTCATTGGAGGTGTCCATCTCCTATAGAGTAATTAAAACTATTTTTGTAACCAACAATGAACCATGCTACATGTTTTTGCATTTAATATGAGACCATTGTCCTTGTACCAATTTTTAATACGATATAAGCAGTGCAAGAACAATTGTGACTTAGTAAAATATTGAATAATAACACCCAGTTTACAGTCATCTTCAAACTTAATTAATCATAGGCCAGAAGTGCTGACTTGGAGTTCTGAGACATATATGACAAATAGAAGAGGGCTCAAAACTAAGCCCTGTGGTACTCCACTTATATCTGTTTTGCTTTCAGAAGTGGCACCTGCTACTCTAACTACATATGAGATATGGAGATCTACATTTGCAAATGACTGTTAGTTGGGTGTTATTTGATCTTTCAGTGCCTTGCAGTTGATCCAGCATGGATTATAGTCATGTAAGCTGCCTGCCTGTCTGTGCCCAGATCCACAATGTTATATGGATTGTAAGGTTCCTTAAACCAGACATTTATGACTATGACCTAGTGATGGCCTTTTGGGAATGAATGACCTGAGGTGCTCCACCCAGATGGACATGCAGATAGATACAATGGAACTCACTATGTATTGAGTAATATCTTGTATTTACCAAGAATGTTGCTTGGATACCAAAACGAGATAAATGACTTTAACATTTGCCTAGGTAGTTGGTGTCATTCTAAGGGTATACAATATGTGCTGACCTGGGATGAGATGGTCGATAAGACTTCCTGTTTTACCACACATGACTTACATGTCACATACCATGGCTTCCACATACTGGATAAGTCATTTGCTGCCCCATAGTGTCTTTGGAAGCAGATTCTTAACACTAGGCCTTCCTACGTAGCAAACTCAAAACTCAAATTTGGACAACATTGTGGTGACACTACTTATTGTTGGGAGTCTAAACACAGGGATGCCAGAACTTGAGACTCTCCTGTAACTCAGACCCATTCATATCTCTGTAGTTACTGAGACATATCTTCAGTGCAATGGCGGAACTCCCTCTATACCATGGCTTAGTCCTTATCATGCTTTCAGTCCCTTGGGTAACTGTGGGGGAGTATCTGTATTTGTCAGAAAAAAAATCACATCACATCAAGGCTGGATCCTGGAGACCTAAATCTTCTTTATCAAATACAATTTTTACTTCATTGTTAGCCACATATCTCTATTAATGTCCATCAACAATTATGAAATACCAATGAAGCACTAAATATCAAACCAAATACCTTATTGCAAGGGATTTTCAGTTACCAAGCATTGACTGGCACACTTACATCTATAAAAAGTGGCATATTCAAACATTCCTAGACTTTGGTATATCAATACTCTGGACAAAATTGTAAAGCTAACCACTAAAGGCTTTAATATTCTTGACCTGGTCCTTGCCAGCTTAGCTCCTACCTGTACCCCACTATGCATTTCCCATTTCCAGGTTAAATTTGACCACAAATCAGGTATCTTCTCTGTCATGGTTAATACTTCTACTCCACCACCAAATTAAACCATCTTTAGAGATTTCTCCAGGTCAAACTTACTTCAGCTTATAGAAAAAATAAACAAAATGTCTAACAATCCTCTATCCCCAAAATGGGTCTGCCATATTCACCTTCTATGTTTGCATGTATCTAAACAGCTGTTTGGAAAGTCTGCACCCCCCCCCTACCTAAATATAATAGTAAAATCAGGTATAAACCTCTATGGTGGAACTCCCGTATTAATAAAGTATAACAAAAGAAGGAAAATAATAACATTTTTAATACATTCCTATTCCAGTACCTCAAGCCCATGCTGGAACATACTAACAAGGAAATTAAGAGCACTATTAGAAAATGTAAAGCAGAGTATGAACTTAAGATCACTATAGATTCCAAATGAAACAACAGATTGTTGTTCAGTTATGTCAGAAAGTTAAGGAATGATCTTCAACAATACACTGAGCTTGTATATAATAATATTCCACATTCCAATCTCAAGGATATAACCAATGTATCAGGAGACAAATTTAGTGCTAATTTTATCACACCTATCCACATTGTTGAGCCTGCTATAACTGAAAATATAGATTTCCTGTAATCGCCCTGAACAAGTCTTAGAATCCCTGACAAAGATTAAAAATAATATTTATATGGGACCAGACAGCATACCAGAATGCGTTCTAATCAGCATCAATAATGCAATATCTAAGCTTCTAATTATGATGTTTGCCCTCAGCCTATCTTCATGGTTTGTGCCTGATGCCTGGACAACAGCCACTGTGACTTCTCTAAACAAGGGTGGCGCCTCTGCAGACACAGCTAATTACAGGTCCATCAGCCTCACCAGCCTTATATGCTAAAGCAGTAAAAGGTATCATAGCAGAACTTATTATGCAGACATAGGCAATATAAGTGATCTAGAGTCCATTATTTTGGTTTTATAAAAGGCTGGTCCTGTCTCTTTAACCTTGTGAACTTCTCTAAAAAGGTTACAGAGACCGTGGACAATGGTCACTCTGTGCACATTGCTTATCATGACATGGCCAAAGCTTTTGACACTATTCCCAAGGCTGGTATTATTGAAAAGGTAGGCAAACTTAATGCAAACCCCTATGCTATACAATGGATTGCAAACTGACTATCTAACCAACTCTAAATATTGAAATTTGCTGTTACCTTCTTTGAACATAAAATTCTAACTCTTTTACCCATTACAAAAGATACATTCCCGGTTTTCCACAACAATTAACTCTATCTGGGGACATATTAACAGGTTGTTTTCCCTGTGGTCATTATACTGCTTGTCAACACATAACTAAAACAACTGAATTTACCAATAAGAACACGTCCAAAATTTTCAATATCAGAATTTTTGCTAATTGCAGTTCAGATTGGGTTGTTTACTTAGCAACATGCACTTGTTCTGCATTCTATATTGGACAGACATCTAGGCCAGTTAAATTCAGAATAGGTGAACACATGAGTGCTATCAAAAACAAACGCATCACAAATGCATTGTTTAAACACACTACTCAACACCCATCTGCTGCCTTCAAATTTGTGATCATTGATAGGATAGTCATACACAGAAGTTTTAAAGCAGGATGGCACAGGAAACTCAATTACATGGAGAACATGTGGATTATTAAACTGGGGGGTCTGTTCAGGCCTGGTTTAAATATATCAGAACAATAATAACCATCCAAACATTTGTATACACTGACATTATATTCTTTTGCGGACACAATCTGATATGTATCCAATTATATAATTTTGGTGCATTTTAGCAATGGTTATATCGGGTTCAATTGATTTAAGGGAAATATTTGATTAATATAGGAATGGTTGTTATACCATTATTATTATTGTTATATTTCCCTTATATTGGGTTTTATATATATATATATATATATATATATATATATATATATATATATATATATATATATATATATATTTACATATGATTGTTGCTATTAGCTGTTTTTTCTTTTTTCTTTTTGTAACTACAGAATCAATATTTGTCAGTATACGTGCATGTCTCTTTAAGACAACGCATATATAAATAGAACCAATATGGTGGAGTGATTTTTTAGTCTTCTCATGTTTTTGCACTGACAAAGGCTTGTTTAAGCTGAAACCAGTTTGCTGCCAGTATAATGGTGTATTGCCATTATATTTAGAAATCATGTTTTAATAAAGTCTTGTTATAGCAATCCTGACGTGCTGGCTCATTTCTTGGAGATTACTAAACTTAATGCAAACCCCTATGCTATACAATGGATTGCAAACTGACTATCTAACCAACTCTAAATATTGAAATTTGCTGTTACCTTCTTTGAACATAAAGTTCTAACTAGTGGGGGGTACCACAGAGATCAGTTCTGGGCCGTCTCCTGTTTGGCATTTATTTGGCAGGCATTCAAGCCAATATCTATGATGTGTATCAGATGGAGTTTGTTGACAATTGCAAGTTAAGTACTGCTATTTGCTTATTGACTGACATTTAACTGCTCCAAAAAAAGCTGGAATATGCAAATACCTTGTGTGCTGAAAACGGTCTCAAGCTTAATGCAGAATAGTACAGCATAACAGCACTCAGCAGGAAAGCTATTCGCACCTCATTTGTTATAAGTGGCCCTCTGCTTCAGGCTGACAAGGTTGTCAGAGGCCTGGTTAGTAGTTATGTAGACAATGCCCTCTCATTTAATTATCATGCTTCCACCATAGTCAGGAAATCCTTCTATCTGGTTTAGTTAATTTCAAAGGGAATATCTTCATAATCCAAAGAAAATCTTACCACCTTACTCTTAAATTATCAGAACTATCATTGAATGCAGCACCACCTTTAGTCTGTACAAATCCAAGCATTTTGCTCAACTGGAAACACACTGACAATTTTAAACCAATAAAAAAAAAAAAAAAAAAAAAAAAAAAAAAATGAAAGACCTTAAATCTTTCAACTATTCTGACAGAAAAGCTCGACATTCCATATACTTGTTATCCTATTGGCTGTTCCGAGTTGATCTCTGCCTGACTTTTAAAACTATGAAAAAAAAAATCCTATTTGCCTTCCTATTTTTCAGAAAAGCAGTGGCCCATACCATGGACTAAATTTACCTCAACAGATAAGACTCCCTTGGAATAATATATTTCTGACTCCACATATCAACAGCTTATGGAATAAGCTACTACATTACAGGTCAGGCAAGGTAATATTTTGTCTTTAAGGTTAGTCTTGATGACTGGTGGGTAGAAAAGAAAATTACACCATGTGAATTGAATACATCCCTGTTTGGTTTTGGAGATGGGTTCTACAAACTTCTCATAAAGGATGCCAAATACCCTTAAATGTGTCCACATAAAGGTGGATATGGCAAGATCTCTTCTGGTCTCATTGATCATGTGTTTATTACTGTTTCTACTTTGTTAAAACATTACCATTTAACATATAGGTGACACACCTCTCCAAAAAGATTCTGTGCAGAAGATTCCAGGTACTCTTGTGGATAAGTATTCTTCATTTGGCCATCATGTCTCTACATTATTTTAGAAGGCCTTCTATCTGCCTCATCTAATTTCCAAAGACTTCTCTTATATATCATCAGAAGTCTTAATCCCATTTTTGAAATATCTTATCTGACCTATTATTGAAGACAATGTGCTTGGAAGGTTGTATTTGTCTAAACATATTCATAACTGAAAAGATCAGTGGCCTCAAAAATTTTACTTATTAGGAGAAACTGATATCCCTCTCTGTCTTTATCCAGTCTCTTCTAGACTAATCTGTGGGGATCTGTGTCGAAAATTTTGAGCCTTGAAAGATCTGACCCTCTTTGACCTCATTACTTCGCAGAACAATAGTTCTTTAAAATACGCAGTTAAAGAAACTGAACATTCGTCAAGAGATAAATAAGCATGATACATTTATATCCAGCATATTCCCTCACTACTGGAACATACTTTTACTCCAAGTCAAGCAGAGAAGCACCCATGCCACCTCCAAGATAAAACTAGATAATTGAATGAAAAGATGCACATTCTGCCCTGTTCTGTCTTGTGCTCCTTTTTTCAAGGATGGGGGGATCTTTTGACTATAGTTTATAGGCTATGCTTGCAATGATCTGCAGTCTGATTGCCAAGTACATACTTTAAACCTTTTGACTATTTTAAAAATAAATATCTCTATGTAAGTTTAAAATTATACAGTCTCCCTAAAAAAAAATATGTTTTAAATACAACATTCTTTCTTTGAGAATGACTTCCTTTTTTCTAGTTTACTTCAACCCCACTTACTGAATGAAGTGAAAAAAATTTCTTGCTCATTAAATGAAGAAGACAGAATAATCAAGGAAGGCAGCTTCTCTTTTGCACAACAAAGGAATTGTCAGAGTGTGTGTGTGTGTGCATGTGTGTTTTGGGTTTCCATGTCATGTACATGTTGCAATGCTTCATGGGGTGCTGTGTCTAGGCATTATGTCTCCCTTTGCAGTGAATTTTTCTGGAGCCAAGGGAGAAGTATTTGTTAGATATGCTTCCTTCATGATGGTTTTTCTATGGCTTCTCAATTGCATATTGTTTAGCAGATGAGGCGGTTATTTTAAAACCAGTCAAATGAGATTGGTGACAAAACTCGTGAATACGACAAGCCTTCCAAGCCATGAACACACAAGTCCAAACTCAATAAATTCAACAGAAACAAATTCAATTTATTCGGTTAAGCGCTTTTCGTTGCCACTATTACGGCAACTTCTTCAGATAATAAACACCAAGTACACATGGGTTAAATAATAGTAAAATCATGTGATCAGCAAACGCCTTGTCAGCTGAGCAATACATAGAGCTCAGGGGTATTCATTTGCCCTATACAGTCAGCTATATTAAAAAATCACAATGTTTAAAACCATCTCATAAAACCCTACTCATAAAAGTTTGTTGATACCAATAATCTGACTACATATGAATACTGGTCTCAAATAAATGTTTGAACAAAACTTATTGCTTTACTAGTACTCTAACACCAAAAAAATACTAGTGGCAAAATTAAATTGCAAAACAACAATTAGTTCTGTATATGTACGAACATGTTTTCGTGCACTTCTAAATGTATGTAATAAAAATTGTTAAAATAGCCTAATAAATGAAAAAGTGTTTTTATCACTCGTTGGTTCCCTATGGATTGATTCCTTGTGAAACAGATGTGAGGCATTTTATACTGCGGAAAAGGACTTTTCGTATTTATTTGTGGTGAAGCATATCCTTTGGGCATTGTTTACAGGAGCTTCATTTAATCTATCTGAATTTTACATGCTGTTGCCTGGTTTTTGGTTATTCTATTACAGCACGCTCCTACTTAGATTCTGTATCTTTGTGCTTAGTTTTATTTACATTTGGTACCGGAAAATAGGAGCCATGGTGGAAGGGAGAAAACAAAAAGTAGCAGAGGAACAGAGAAATGTGAATGATGTTTTGGCCATTGGTCAGATTGATCGGGGATAAGCTACCATGCACAGTAAGTTGAATAGACTGTCTCTTAATGGGAACAACAATCCTCTGTTGAAACTAGACTTAATTAATGATGGGTTGCAAAAAGAACTGATAGATTCTGATCTTGTACAACCGGTAGATATGAAAAGGTTTTATGAAGAATTGAGAAAGCTAGGAGATCATTTGTATGAGTTGAAGAGACTGCAATGGCAGTGGCAGCATTTGGAAGCTTGTTTGCACTTTCATATAGTACCGAGGGGCCTGAGAGTTCTGTTAATTCCAATGTATGGCAATTCACAACCCGAACTTCTGAAGAAATGGCAAAGTATGAATTTGGAACATAGCAGGAACTATATGAGGCTCCTGATAGAACATTTCTCACAGAGAGAAACTGATTTAATAAAACAAGTTGAGAAAATACAAATATCCTTGGGACAATACTCTGAACATGTTGACTGTGTATCTAAAGTTGAAGAATTATACTATAAAATAACATTGTATGATAGTAAATTGGAACAAACAAAAGCCAGAAAAATTAGACGTGATTTTTTTGGCTTTAAAAAAAGGAGATGTCTTTACTTGGTCCAGGGAATTTAATAAGGAATAACAATTATCTGCTAGGGAAGAACCAGCTAGCAGATATGTGCAAGGTTCCAGGACCAAAACGGTATATGAATCTGTGAATGATGATAGAGTACAGAATAAATGTGCACCCACCTACAATGAGGTGAAGAAAAGGGGTAGCACAGATGTACAAATAGAACCAAAAAATAATACAGCAAATATAGAAACAGTGTCGGCTCCTTTATCTACTGTCAACAATTTATCGCCAACTGGTGGCAGTCATATGGGTGCTATACCTAAAAGTGGCTCAAGAGATATGTTTTTTTCTGTTACTTCCATTGACAATAAAATAAATAAGAAGCAGAAAAGAGGTCAGGTCTTTGAGCAGAGGAAGGAAAAGAAGAAGGTGGTATGCGGAGGACAGATAAACAACAAGGAGAATGACTCATTGGTTTTCAACTTATCATCCTTTATATTGAGAGATGTACATCTAAGTATTTTGAATAAGGGTCTGAAATTTATACCTACAAGAGGTATGGAGGAAAATGAAGTCATACTCAGTTTGAGAAATTTTGGCAGAGATGTAATGTTGAAGAATATATATAAGAACAATAATGAATCGAAGGACATAATATTCAGGAAACCCAGTACTTTTGTGCCTCAGAACAATGGGTTAATGGAAACATTCATTAATGTATGTGAGAAAGAGATTATAGAGTATGTTCAAAGGGATGATAAGAAAATATTTTACAACATTACCAGAGAAGAAAGGATGGCCTTAGATGAATTGGAGAAGAATAAGGAGTTAATGATTAGACCTGCAGATAAAGGAGGAGGAATAGTGTTGATGGATACAAAGAGATACATTGAAGAGGTAATGCACACATTAAGTGATGACAAATCCTATAGGAAGATGGAAAGGAAAGAAATGGAAGTGACAATAAGGAGGGTGAGAAGGTGTTTGAAAGATCTTAAGAAAGAAATCTAATAACTGGTGATGCTTATGACTATTTAATAGTTGAATATCCAGTTATTCCGGCATTTAAATACCTTCCCAAGGTCCATAAAGACCCTTTAAGACCACCTATGAGACCTATTGTGGCAGGAGCGGGGTGGATTACGGAACCGGTCACCATATATGTAGAGAATTACATCAAAAAAGAGTTGCAATATGTGCCAGCTGTTCTTAAAGAAACGCAGGCCTTCTTAGAGAAACTTGGTGAATTTGTAGGTACAATAAAAGAAGAGTTTAATAATGGTGTGCATGGACATAAAGAATCTATTCACAAGTACTCATAATGACTTTGGGATAAGGTCTATGAAAGACTTTCTATTGGATAAAGATACTTGTACAGAGAGACAAGTTATGGTCATTGGTGAATTAATGGAGCTGATTCTCAGCAACAATGTCTTTCGATTTAATGATGAACTTTACATTCAGGTTTGCGGAGTGGCCATGGGTATCCCATGTGCCAACAGTTATGCGAACTTAGCTTTGGCGCAATGGGAGGAAAGAGTGATCTACCAAGAGAATCCATGGAAAAAAACAGATTATATCAGAGATTTGTCGATGATATATGTATCTTATGGGAAGGGACTATTGTCTCATACTAGTGTCTAAATTATTTCTATAAGTTTGTGCTGTTACTGGTGGATAGAATCACATTAGAGAACCACAACAGATTGCTGCTCGCTATATTTTTATCTGTGGCTGCATAACTGTCTTGGTTTTTGTTTTCTAATGTTCTTCCAATTGGCTCAGTATCTGCATATACTAAGTAGTGGTTCAGGACATTGTCCTGCATGTGGTAGCTATTTGCTCAGTGTGTTTCTTATAATCTTTATAATATATATTTACCATCTCAAAAGTGCTTACTCCTCTCTGTACTCTTCTTTTCTAGACCTAACACCACTCTTAAGTATTCAACTGTGGTACCACCTTTAACATTCCTATAAGAAAAGCGCAGTCCGGGTCTGAACTGTCTGCAAACAGCTACAGTTAACTTTGAGTATGTGTCTACCTGTTTGAGCCAATCTTCATTTTTCCCTGGAGAGCACTGTGCTTTGGCTGTAAGCAGCCCCCCACCACCACCACACACATCTTCCACTTTCTCTTATTCCCTTCTGTTAGCAAATAGTATCCATAACTGATCAATACTGTGTGTTTGTTAATTTAAACTATGACCACAGTAGCCTACTGATACAAGGTTATCCTGGTTTTCCACCTGAGAAATTGAGAAAAGACTTACAGTTTCAGAGCAGTCCTTGGTCAATTGTGATTGTTTCTTAACACATACTTGTCTTGCTTTGTGATTGTTTCCAGCCGCTCATACAAGAACCTAACAGGGTCTCTACCCGCTTCGCTCCCCACCCTGCCCCCTATTTCCTCCCGCCCCCAGTGGTCCCACCTTTATTGCACTCAAACCCCTCCCATCTTTCCAATAGCCAACCACAGCACTAACCCAACACTACCTCCTCCATATTCCCTCTACTATCACACCTCCTCAACTGACATGTACAAGCATACCTTTCCTTTGCTGACTGCATGCACTCTCCTTGCATATCTTATATCCTACCAAAGCTCCATCATTCCCCCACTCAACCACTACCACTGTACTACTACTCACACCACCACCCATGTCTCACCCATACTCAGCTCCCCTCTCACCAGCTCAAGAACCATCCCTATGCACCCCCACATATTCTACCAACTATATTACTCAAACGTAAAGCATCCCTACAACTTAACATAGCAACCCTCCCACCATACCTATTACCCACAGAGCACAATCATAAAGTTTCCCTTATAAACAAACACATTCAAAAACTGAGAAAACTAATAATCTCATGCATATCAAAACTAGCCCTAAGTGGAGACATCCACCCCAACCCTGGCCCTACCATCTCCAACCCCAGTCCTCATAATCAGACTAGAAACCACAACTTCTCCCATATTACAGCCAATAGAAAGCCAAGTGACTTCCTTCTACTAAGCCTAAATATTAGAAGTATATCCAACAAAGTCCATGAAGTCCATGCCACCATAGACTTGTACTCCCCATATATAGTCATCCTGACAGAAACCTGGCTAAAACCTCACATTACCAGTGAGCAAATACTCCCTCCAGGTTACGGCATACTAAGAGTAGACCGGCTAAACAAAAAAGGAGGTGGTGTAGCTATAATATTTAAACAGCATCTAAACATCCAGATCTTAAAATCATCAGCTCCACAAATAGGCAATGAAGAAATAATATATACCAACCTCAAAATTAACCAAAACAAAACCATCAACATAATTGGATGCTACATCCCACCTGGCCAAAACATCCCTCCACTAGAAAACCTCCTCAGCTGGTCTACCCACCATCTCCCCCAAGAAACTATCATCTTAGGTGATTTCAATATTGACTGGAAATCCTGTTCTGGCAACAATCCAACCCATCATGTACACCTTCATGGCTTCACCCAACTAGTCCAGTCGCCAACAAGGATAAATAAAAACTCCAGCAAACACACTACCCTGGATTGGATACTCGTCAGTAAGAACCCCCAGTCATATATAACAGGCTGCTTATCAGATAGCCTCAGTGATCACTCCCCAACATTCCTACTCAAAAAATACCTGTACCAAGCTAAACCTGTCATCTATCGTCAAATACGTAAAAAAAGAAACTTTAACCCACTCACATTCATCTCATCCCTCAAAGAATGTAACTGGCATGCTCTAAAGTACCTCAGTCTAGATAACGCAGTTGAATTTTTTAATACAACCTTCCTGAGCATCCTTAATTACCATGCCCCCATAAGATTTTCCAGAACCAAAGCACAACCCTCCCCATGGCTACAGAAAACCACTAAGTCAGAAATGAAAAACAGGGATAAAGCCTGGGAGCACTGGCGCAAAACCAAAACCCCCGAAGCTAGACAGAAATTCCTAGAACTATGCAATAGAGTCAAAAAGCTAATAAAATGGGACAAATTCCAATACTACCAGTCTGCCCTAGACTTCTCACAACACAGCCCCAAACAATTCTGGTCCTCCATAAACTCCATCCTCCACCCAGGTAAAGTCAGTACCCCTCCTCCTAACATCCCTCACTCCTCAGAAAATATTGCTACCTCATTCAACACACACTTCACCCAAACCATACTATCACTAGCTAAACAACACAACCCCCCCTCCAACCCACACCTTCAACTAGTAATCTCCCGACTGCCTTCTCTTTTTCTCCTGTACCTACCTCCAACATAAAACAACTCTTAACTAAACTTAAACCCACCAAATTAGCAGCAGACAACCTCTCAAGTGAATACCTACAAATCGCAGCTGATGCTCTGGCCTACCCAGTATCCATCTTGATTAACCGATCTCTGTCAGAAAGTTACGTTCCCACATTGTGGAAAGTCTCACATATAATTCCCCTCCACAAAGGCGGACCCTCTGCAGAACTAACCAATTACCGCCCCATAGCTATTCTCTCTCCACTCTCCAAAATACTAGAGAGATGCATACACACTCAGGTCTCACACTACCTCCTTACTAACAACCTCCTTTCCAGTACTCAGCATGGTTTCCGACCAAACCATAGCACCACCACTGCCTTACTCTCCTTTACTAACACTATCCTTCAGCATAAAAACAATGGCTATCTCTCCTCTGCTACTTTCCTAGACCTATCTAAAGCATTTGACATGGTCCCACACAAACAACTTATCTCTGTCCTCAATAACCTATCCTTCTCACAATCAGTCACCAACTGGTTTCAGAGTTACCTGTCTGACCGCCAACAATTCGTTGTATGGCAGAATGACATATCTCCCCAACTACCTGTCTCCTTAGGGGTTACCCAAGGATCCATCCTTGGACCCCTACTTTTCTCTGTTTACACCAATAATCTAGCCTCTGCCACCAAACATGGCACACTCATCCAATACGCAGATGACTCAACCATCATCTGCTCAGCCCAGTCCCTACCCAAAATGCAAAAAGTCACACAGGAAGCCTTTTTCTCTGTTGAAACATGGTTATCCGATGCCCAATTAATACTCAACCCAAACAAAACTAAACTACTCATCTTCCAACCCACCAAACATACTCAAAACAACTCTCACTTTAACATCACAGCAAAAGACAACACCACTATATACCCAACTGAACACACCAAATTGCTAGGAGTGGAAATAGACAATAAACTAAAATGTGACATTCACATATCCATGACCATAAAAAAAGTCCACAAAAAACTAGGAGCATTATATAGAAATAAACAATTTCTCACCAAAGCAGCAAAGATTTCAGTAGCAAATTCCCACCTTGTCTCCACCCTACTTTATGCCTCTCCAGTATATACCAACCTAAGGCAATGTGATCTAAACAAGCTAGAGACCTGCTACAACAAAATCACCAAATTCACCACAGGGGCATCCTACCGTAGTCACCACTGTCTCTCACTTGCTAAACTGGGCTGGCTTGAACTCCCTCACCTCCTTCAGTGGTATCAACTCTCACTCATCCACAAACTAGTAAACCATCCACTAAATGTCCCATCCCTCCAGAATCTACTCCAACCCTATCGCACCACCAGACCACTAAGATCCAGCAACAAAAATCACTTGCAGATCACTAAAGCCAATAACTCTGCTGGTGAAGCACTATTCTCTTGCGCCATAGCCAAATTATGGGACTCACTCCCACCCACAATTACCTCAGTACCATCATGCACCAACTTCAAAACTTTATTAAAAGCGCACCTAAAAACATGCTGGCTATGCCCTTGCAACTCCCACTCTAATATCATCCACCCTATCCAACTACTACCTTTTTTTCACCTCCACTAACTACCTTGATGATAGCAAGCTCAGATGCTCATAAGCCTAGTACTTATTATACAGCAGGAACTTCTCATTGTTACATTTGTTAATGCCTGTTATGTACTTCACAGATAAAGATTCTAGTTGTCTACTGATGTACTATGTTCTTCATCTGTAAATATATTGTAAGTAATTTCTATGTTAAATTGTTAATCACTATGTAATCCAATGTAACTACTGTCTGTTTATTTTACTGTGGAGCTTTTCTCCCCGGGCCTCTGCTGAAAATAGACCCATGTCCAGTCGGACACTCCCGGTCAACAAATTTAAATAAATAAATAAAATAAATATTGTGGAACTGGAAAGGTTTCACTCATTCCTGGAATGTAGTACGAATTTTTTTTAAATTTACAATGACATACAATGAGAGACAGATGGATTTTTTGGATGTAAGGATGCAACAAAATGAGGAAGGAGATATAGAAACTAGTTTATTTAGGAAAGAATGCTGGAAAAATAACATTTTCCCAAGGAACAGTATGCACCCAAAATATACTTATAAGAGAAGTCAGCTCTTAAGGATGTCGCGTATATATTTGAATGATGCCACCATTAAGGATAAGATGGATGAGATGTCTGAACATTTGAAAAATAGAGATTATAAAGAAGAGGAGATAAAAATGAATGAGATACAAATAATGAATAAAAGGGAAAGTAAAGCAAGGCCATTCTTACGAGGCAAACAGGAAAATGCATTGTATGGACGAGTTAGCAACAGCCCAAAGAGACCTAGAATCATCCTCACACACACTACCGATACAGAAGAAGTGAGCAGAATAATAAAGAGGAACTGGAAGATTTTGCTATCCAATGATGAATGTAGAGAAATAGTGGGAGAGGAACCAAGTT
>NC_056730.1:830266584-830286584 GCF_019279795.1 Protopterus annectens | reverse complement strand
TATAAGTGAATCTCGTTTCATCAAGATGACAATATAGAATCTGCATTTACGCAAAAGCTTAAACCAGGGAAAATAATTACCAGAAAACTAACCACTTGGCTACCAGGGCAACATACACACAGTGAAGCAATTAAAGCCAACCAAAGTGGGGAGCTTCACCCCACACCCCCAATATTGGGAGCTGTGCCCTCTGACCCCTTCTAACTAAATATACCAACTCCAATATCACACTATAGTGAGGAATAGGGCAAATGCCTCCAGGGTGGCCAAATGGTTAGTTTCCCCAGTGAATGTTTTCTTTGGTTTAAGGTTTTCCATAAGTGAGGATTCAATATTGTCATCGTGATGAAATGGGATTTGCGAATATGGGGTTTCGATATTGTCAGTTACATCCACACACACACACACACATATATATATATATATATATATATGTGTGTGTGTGTGTGTGTGTGTGTGTGTGTGTGTGTGTGTGTGTGTGTGTGTGTGTGTGTGTGTGTCTATGTCTATTTATCTAGATTGACATATATATAGATGTGTGTTTAATACAAATTGTTCTTGCTACATCAGATTGACAGGACATGATTGAAATGCAGTGTATGCTTCTATCCATGGAAACATTTGGTCTGAACATAGTGTGCTTATGACAGGAGGAATGTAGTATCAAAACTTCTATGCAGACTCAGCCATATCACTAAGCACTAAGGCTAAAGTATCCCATATGTCACTTTACTCTGGGAAAGTGTTTATTTCCATGAATGTGAGATTTACTTCAGGGCACATGGTAGAGTGACTCTTCAGTATAGCCATTTCTGTATTTTGCCCATTTCCAAATCTTGATGGGTGAAATGTGATTTATTTATCAAGTCACCCAGACACTTAATTAAAAATATTTACTAAGCAAATGAATAAGTGCAACTCTGGCTGTCCAGGTTAGAATAAAAATATTTGCCTTGTATAACTGTTTATTTTTAATGTGAGCAGATTTTATTATTAGATAATGGTACATTCTCACATGTGCTATATATAACTTAATAGGCATATGGACCTACAGGATATTGAGGAGGCTTGCCCAATTTCCTAATTGCCCCAAAGCACTATCTCATTAAGTGACTTGATCAGATTGACACTATATGCAAATTGAGGCCGAGAAGCTATACTCCTGGACTAGTGGAGGTAGCTTGTTAGCGGCTTATGGAATTAATCATATATGCTGAGTTCAAGATGGAAAAGTGAGCACAACTCCTTGCAGACTGCCATGAATCAGATTCAGACCAAGGCTGTTCCAGCCATAGTACTAACCATTGTAATATTATATCTGCTCTTGCAACGCTGAGTGCTACCTTCAACCCCTTCCTTGAACATGTCAAGCAAAACAGATAACAGCAAAAGAAGTATAAAATGTAATTACAAATAACAATGATAGGCAGCAGCTGTGTGGCAGCCGGACTGTGTCATATGGGCTAATACTTGAAAACTGACAGACAGCATGATTTTTATTTGCACATTTTTCAGGAAGACATAATGATCAAAGCATTTTTTCAGACTTAGTTTAGGAAACACCAAGAAAGCAGTAAACTATCTCTAGCCTTCTTCACCAGATTTGGGATACTTTATGTGCCACTCTGCACTTTTGATTGTGACAAAATTTTACAGAATATTTCTGTTTTAGCTTTGGACTGCTGTTAGATCATATAGAGCAAATTATTGTATACCACAGGAGTGGATTGGGTGTAATGGTACAGCTCATTACCTGAGAATGTGTATACCACAGGAGTGGATTGGGTGTAACGGTACAGCTCATTACCTGAGAATGTGTATACCACAGGAGTGGATTGGGTGTAATGGTACAGCTCATTACCTGAGAATGTGTATACCACAGGAGTGGATTGGGTGTAATGGTACAGCTCATTACCTGAGAATGTGTATACCACAGGAGTGGATTGGGTGTAACGGTACAGCTCATTACCTGAGAATGTGTATACCACAGGAGTGGATTGGGTGTAATGGTACAGCTCATTACCTGAGAATGTGTATACCACAGGAGTGGATTGGGTGTAACGGTACAACTCATTACCTGAGAATGTGTATACCACAGGAGTGGATTGGGTGTAATGGTACAGCTCATTACCTGAGAATGTGTATACCACAGGAGTGGATTGGGTGTAACGGTACAGCTCATTACCTGAGAATGTGTATACCACAGGAGTGGATTGGGTGTAACGGTACAGCTCATTACCTGAGAATGTGTATACCACAGGAGTGGATTGGGTGTAACGGTACAACTCATTACCTGAGAATGTGTATACCACAGGAGTGGATTGGGTGTAATGGTACAGCTCATTACCTGAGAATGTGTATACCACAGGAGTGGATTGGGTGTAATGGTACAGCTCATTACCTGAGAATGTGTATACCACAGGAGTGGATTGGGTGTAACGGTACAACTCATTACCTGAGAATGTGTATACCACAGGAGTGGATTGGGTGTAACGGTACAGCTCATTACCTGAGAATGTGTATACCACAGGAGTGGATTGGGTGTAACGGTACAGCTCATTACCTGAGAATGTGTATACCACAGGAGTGGATTGGGTGTAATGGTACAGCTCATTACCTGAGAATGTGTATACCACAGGAGTGGATTGGGTGTAACGGTACAGCTCATTACCTGAGAATGTGTATACCACAGGAGTGGATTGGGTGTAACGGTACAGCTCATTACCTGAGAATGTGTATACCACAGGAGTGGATTGGGTGTAACGGTACAACTCATTACCTGAGAATGTGTATACCACAGGAGTGGATTGGGTGTAATGGTACAGCTCATTACCTGAGAATGTGTATACCACAGGAGTGGATTGGGTGTAACGGTACAGCTCATTACCTGAGAATGTGTATACCACAGGAGTGGATTGGGTGTAATGGTACAGCTCATTACCTGAGAATGTGTATACCACAGGAGTGGATTGGGTGTAACGGTACAGCTCATTACCTGAGAATGTGTATACCACAGGAGTGGATTGGGTGTAATGGTACAGCTCATTACCTGAGAATGTGTATACCACAGGAGTGGATTGGGTGTAACGGTACAGCTCATTACCTGAGAATGTGTATACCACAGGAGTGGATTGGGTGTAATGGTACAGCTCATTACCTGAGAATGTGTATACCACAGGAGTGGATTGGGTGTAACGGTACAGCTCATTACCTGAGAATGTGTATACCACAGGAGTGGATTGGGTGTAACGGTACAGCTCATTACCTGAGAATGTGTATACCACAGGAGTGGATTGGGTGTAACGGTACAGCTCATTACCTGAGAATGTGTATACCACAGGAGTGGATTGGGTGTAACGATACAGCTCATTACCTGAGAATGTGTATACCACAGGAGTGGATTGGGTGTAACGGTACAGCTCATTACCTGAGAATGTGTATACCACAGGAGTGGATTGGGTGTAACGGTACAGCTCATTACCTGAGAATGTGTATACCACAGGAGTGGATTGGGTGTAACGGTACAGCTCATTACCTGAGAATGTGTATACCACAGGAGTGGATTGGGTGTAATGGTACAGCTCATTACCTGAGAATGTGTATACCACAGGAGTGGATTGGGTGTAACGGTACAGCTCATTACCTGAGAATGTGTATACCACAGGAGTGGATTGGGTGTAACGGTACAGCTCATTACCTGAGAATGTGTATACCACAGGAGTGGATTGGGTGTAACGGTACAGCTCATTACCTGAGAATGTGTATACCACAGGAGTGGATTGGGTGTAATGGTACAGCTCATTACCTGAGAATGTGTATACCACAGGAGTGGATTGGGTGTAACGGTACAGCTCATTACCTGAGAATGTGTATACCACAGGAGTGGATTGGGTGTAATGGTACAGCTCATTACCTGAGAATGTGTATACCACAGGAGTGGATTGGGTGTAACGGTACAGCTCATTACCTGAGAATGTGTATACCACAGGAGTGGATTGGGTGTAACGGTACAGCTCATTACCTGAGAATGTGTATACCACAGGAGTGGATTGGGTGTAACGGTACAGCTCATTACCTGAGAATGTGTATACCACAGGAGTGGATTGGGTGTAACGGTACAGCTCATTACCTGAGAATGTGTATACCACAGGAGTGGATTGGGTGTAATGGTACAGCTCATTACCTGAGAATGTGTATACCACAGGAGTGGATTGGGTGTAACGGTACAGCTCATTACCTGAGAATGTGTATACCACAGGAGTGGATTGGGTGTAACGGTACAGCTCATTACCTGAGAATGTGTATACCACAGGAGTGGATTGGGTGTAACGGTACAGCTCATTACCTGAGAATGTGTATACCACAGGAGTGGATTGGGTGTAACGGTACAGCTCATTACCTGAGAATGTGTATACCACAGGAGTGGATTGGGTGTAATGGTACAGCTCATTACCTGAGAATGTGTATACCACAGGAGTGGATTGGGTGTAACGGTACAGCTCATTACCTGAGAATGTGTATACCACAGGAGTGGATTGGGTGTAACGGTACAGCTCATTACCTGAGAATGTGTATACCACAGGAGTGGATTGGGTGTAATGGTACAGCTCATTACCCGAGAAAGCAAGTTGCAGTAATATGTCATTGTTTAAAAGCCTGGAGGCCTGAGAGGTCCCAAAAGTTGTATTTTGCTAATGCAATTGGGTCATTAGTCAGTTGTTGTGTCTTTCGGCTTTTATATGTTAGGGGTCGCCACAGCAGAACTCCGCTCCGCTAATGATTGGTAGTTGATTTTTACATGCCGAGTTACCAGCCCTGACACACAACCTTCAACAAAGGTATGCCCATTCATGCATGTCACCACACAGAAGACGGTCTAGCTGAGAATGGAACCGGACAGCGTCTTACTGTGTGGCGACAATGCTACCGCAGCACCACGGTCATTAGTCAGTCTGTAGATGAAAGTTTTGATTTACTGTAATATGTAGTTAGGTAAAACCACTGCTTGTATGACCTGTTAAAACCACTTAAGGTACACTATTCTGATATTAGAATATAGGACCCCTGACCTGCATTTGTTTAGGCCAGGGTTTAAATAACATGTTGCTACACTGTACAAATTTAGCATATGTATTTAAATATTTACACATATCTGTGTTTGCTCTTTCTACTGGCATGCACTATTAATGTTCAATAAAATATTACCCTTTGTTTCCAAGAAAAAAAAAAGGAATAACACAAAGTATTTTGAAGACTACAAATATTCCTGAGTAGATAATAAGTACTGTAGTATTTGAGGGATCAGTCAAAATAATCAACCCACTTTTCCTATTTTCTACATGGGGCTGGATGTTACAACTCTTACTATCTCTCTTAATTCAATGCCCCTCTCTTACCTCCTTCAATAGTCATGCCAGATTGTCACAACTCTCCTGTCACACAAAACAACCCATCTCTTTGTTGGAGCCCCCATTTCCACTTGCTTTCTAACTGTCTGTCCAAAATCTTATTAACTAGACTGTCTTCTGCTTTACTGCACATGTTCCTAAACACCTGCGATATGTTCTCTTTGATCTTCTCTGGCTTCTGCTCCAATTATCTTCATTTCTTTATCTGTGAAGCAGTGTGCATCCTAAAACCTATTTCAGGCACTTCATCTTCATCGCCTCTAACATCTTCAGCTGCTCTGCCTTCACTGCCAAAATTTTGGTACCACACAGTAGTACACTAATCACTTTTGCATTTTGTACACCTTTCTTTTCAGCATCTTTGAGATTCATCTGTCACACACTACCCCTGATAATCTGTGCCATTGGCTGCAGCCCCCCAATTCATGCTTTGACCTCCTCATTCAGACTTCCCTTCTCCTCAGCCGACCATCTCAGATCAATGAAGCTGGTGACCTGTTCTAGTATTTTCCCTTCTATTTCAGTTTTCACCTTCTTCTGATTTCCCCTGTTTCTGCTGTGTTAATTGACTTATTTGTACTCAGTTTCATCCCATGTGCTTTAGGTTTTACATCCAATTCCTCTAACATTTGCTGAAGTTCTTGTTCAGGTACAAGGTTCAAACCCATCCTCCTACCAATGCCTGTTTAGAGTTTGCATGTTCTTCCTTTGCCTCTGTGGGTCTCCTAAGAAAAACATGTTGGGTGCTTCTACCTCAAGCTTATCCAGAAATTGAACAGTCATGAACAGTCGCATAGTCACTGTGTGGTGCCTGTCAGGAAGAATTAACTGCTTTAGGCATCAGCTGAGGTGTGCAGTATCACCTAGATTGGAGAACATGGATCACAGTCCATGTACTATGTCAGGGCTACCCATCAATGGTATAAAAAATTGGCTCTAGGTGATTTAGCCATGTGGACATTGAAGAAACAGTCATGTAGTATAATATATATACACCACACACACACACAACACACACACACACACACACACACACACACACACACACACACACACACACACACACACACACACACACACACACACAAAACTCAAGAGATATTGTAACAAGAAAATAATAGCAGAACAATTTCAAAAAAGGCTGAAAATGAAAAAAAAAGTGTGTATAAATATATATATATATATATATATATATATATATATATATATATATATATATATATATAAAACCACGTCACATTTTAGGTTCATAGTTATTTACTAGGCTAATAGCCACTGGGGCTTTTTTAAGCCTAGGCATGCATCCCGAATCTCTAACAAGTTCTTGTATTCTCGGTAAGTGTAAGCGGGAGCTTGGGAGATTAAACATTTACAAGCCGGGAAAGGGGCCTGCAAGATGACCCATTATAGAATTACAGGCTGCCTGTCCATTAGATATATAGGTGCCAAACCAGGGATGAATTTCCTGTTACCTATACAATTATCCAAGTTACACTTGATTTGGGTTAGTGATGAACCCTGATTCACATGGATAAGGAAATTTCCCAGAGAAAAGGTAGTCTCTGGGGTACATACCTGTCTCTCCAGGAGGCCCTATTTATATCACAGACAGGGTTTAAGTCTTTAGAACAGGTAATTCTGCTGCTGTTTGTTTTGTAGATATGTAGGACGTCCATCAGAGTGGGGTCTGATGATGCCTTGTATGACAGGAAAGGATCTCCCATCAGCAGCCCACAGGAGATGTAATACAGGAACAGGGATTTGAGATGGCCTACTTAGTGCATATTGTTTATGCTCTGTATTCTTTTAGTGAGGAAACACTGTGGACATTCCATTTGTTGGTTGTGCTTGGTTAGGTACATACCAAAGGGAGCACTGTACTCACTGAAAGGTCTGATAAATGATAACCTCCTAGGACCTAGATGCCAAACCTTTGTTTATAAGTTGCACAAGATAGAATTATTTCCTCACTATTATAGACACATGAAGGTCAAATGCTAGATTACTGTCTATGTGTGTCCCCAAGTGCCTGTTTACAGGGTACAACTCTAAGAAATGTGCTTTTGGTATGATAGTTACCAGAAGTAGCTGACTTCCTAAAGGATACTACTGTGCATTTCTTGGCGCTAAGTTTTAGTTCATGGCTCTGACACAAGTTATTTGTCTGTATTAGCCCTTTTTGGAATACATTAGTCTCAGTGGGGGATTCTATGACTGATACAAATTTGCAGTCACCTGTAAATTTTGTCAGTCTGAGGTCCTTGACATTGACTTCAGAGAAGCAGATGTCAAAAAGGAGTGGTCGCAGGACTGATCCCTCAGAGGAATAAATGAAAACATGTTTGCATTATTGGAATTCGATTTGTACTTGCTCAACAGTGGTGAAAATAATAAGTAAGAATAAGTAAGACATGTAAATTGTCTTTCAAATATAAATAATCATGTTTCATTATTTCAAGTATATTTAGCACAAATGGAAGGCAGTCCGAAAAATATTGGACAAACAGCAAGCAAATACTATTGATACTATCATTTGTTTTTCACATTTCCTTCATGATCCAGCTATTCTTTTGAGGTTATACTGGGTTTAATCCTCTGTATTTCACTGGATGATAGGATGACTGGATAACCATAACTAACACCCTGAAGCATTAGGGCTATGATAAGTGGAGATGCAGAGCCATTAACTTAGCATTAGCCACAACATATACAGCACTTTTCCACTAAGCTTAGATGGTTAAGTGACCCAAGGAAAAATTAAATGCCCAAAGCAAAACAGACAGAACTTTTGTATAGCTAGCTGTGGTGCAGGGTCTATGAATAAGCAGTACACCAACTATGTACGTAAACACACCGTGCAGCAAAACTATGCAGTTAGAAACATCTGTGCACTAAACTCCACCGAGCACAGTAAGCAGAGTCTCTATATGCCACACTGCACAAATCTTATGAGAAATGACAAATGTGAACTTGTAGACTAATGCATGTAGTAGATCACCTGTGCATATTAGTGCATCCTTTGGCACAGTGGCACAATTTATTTATTTATTGACATTTGTTTACCAGGAAAGTCTACTGGGTCAGACATCCATTTTCAGTGGAGGCCCGGGAGAAAAGCTCCAATTACAATTACAAGAAGTATATAAGACAATATTATATAAACAGAAACATCCAGATTTTTCAGAGATGTTGACAAGGATTAAAATATATCTAGTGTAAAGCTGACAGTATTATAATATATAAAATTTACAGGATTAGTAAAAAATAGTACAGAGATTTATATAGTTTAGATAGGGTTAGTATAATACCTTCTAATCAATAAACATAAGGTGCATATCAACACATTGACCCATTATAGGTAGATAACAGGATTAAGAGAATCAAATATAAAGTAAGATCATATTCACAGAGAAAGATTATATTGGCATTGATAGGTGACATAATATGTTGATGCATTAGACATCGCTTACGGTAGTCAATGCACCCCATAAAGCCATATAGCCATATAGTATTTCCGACTACAGTGTTAGGGTTTCCACATGGATACCTGTCAAATGTATATAAGGGGAAGAAAGTGTTTATAAGAAAGTAGGAACATGTTAAAGGCAGTAAGCAGAGGACTGCAAAGAAGGACAACATACAGAATGTGCAATATGGGAATGGAGGCATTGCAGTAATTTATCTGGTGGCTATAGATCCATCATTTTTCTATTTTATATAGAGAGAAAACAGAAAGATTAAATCATGAAAAGGAAACAGGGTAGGAAATGAGATATGATAATGTGCAGGGGCAGACAGAAACATAGAACAGCAGAGACAAATGAATAGATGTGCTCACACCAGATTAGGAAGAAGTGGGATGGACCGAGACAGAGTGCAGACAAATGGTGATCTGGAGGTTCAGACAATGCATAGGTTATAGGCTGGGATGTACAAATAAGGAGATAGACATGAATGAGGAGAGAGTGGGGCATAAACAGCAGCAGCATGCCATCTGCAATCACATTCCATAGGGGCATATCTGTGAGTAGAACTAAGAATAACTGGTCCTGAGTGTCTCCAGCATCCTACAGTTGGTGTCACATTCTGCTGATGCTGAAAGAAATAGAGAAATAACACATCTGTGAAATGTGATGAGATTAGGTTAAGATGCCAAAAACAATACAAATCAAAGCTCCTTACATATATCAAGTTCAGCAGGAAAGTCTCTATATCTTATAGATACATTAACCGACTTGCAAATAAAATTCAGTAGTTACATAAGGGGATACCCCAGGTACAGTGCAGGTACCATGAGAGGAAGCAGCATATCCTCGTCCCATAACATTTCATTAAGTGCTACTACCACATTAACCTGGTAGTAAAGGCCTACAGAGTAGCATACTCATAATTTCAATGCTGACCTCAACAGAAACTGTCCAGTAGCAAAAACAGTCCCTGACATAAAGCAGGACTAAAACAAATTTCAACAATTTCCACTTACATGATGATGTTGTCTAATGTTCACTTCCTATGCTTGGAGATCATCAGAGTTATCATGCTGCAGGTCATTATCTCAATGCCATCACTGCTTCTTTGCCATGATAATGCCTGTGGCTGAGGTTAGCATTTGCTTTCCTGAAGTCATCAACATAGTAGCCCAGTAAGCATTCCTTAATCTGCCTGTAATGGAGGAAGAGCATAATCTTCCTCTCCATGCACCATGCATGCACTTCCTAACAGTGTCAACCTGGGGACCTCCTGGATTATGAAAATGTATCTGGATTCAAAGCAATGGGGTAACGAGTAATATAAACCACAGCAATCACAGGAAATAAAGAATTTAATGAAGCGCTTTTCGTCTGTGATATTATACAGACTTCCTCAGACAATAAACATTTCAAAAAGGCAGCTTAAATAATACAGCAGTACTAATTCGAATGGTCATGGACCAATCAAACAAACTTTAAACCATGGATAAAATTTTAAAACCATACACACGCAATTACACTGAATCAGGTAATATTATATTTAATTAGTTGAGAAACTAAAAACTAGAAAAATCCTTAGCCTAGTCGCCAAAACAACAACCAACTACTGCTTAAGTAGTGTAAATAAAATAAACAATGAAACAATAATAAAATATTAAAAAACATAGATTAATAGAACTATAAGACATATTATCTAACCAGGTTCTTTAGTTTGAGAAGGCTGCTGATACAGACGAAAAGCGCTTCATTAAATTCTTTATTTCCTGTGATTGCTGTGGTTTATATTACTCGTTACCCCATTGCTTTGAATCCAGATACATTTTCCTAGTTTGTGCAGTTTTGTACCTCCTGGATTATTCCAGTCTAAGTGTTACCCTGTCACTGCCACTCCTATTAAGCAACCTTTTAGATCACACTACAAAGTTTTATGAGTATCACGTAGAGACTGAACTGTAGTTACAATGGCCTTTCATTTTGACAGGCACATGTACCATATCATGTTAGCTCAGCTCACAGATGCACATTCACAGTGAATGTCATTTAGTTACAGTGATGTTACATTATAGACCTCTATACAGAGCTGTCCTTAAGTATATTGGTGGCCTAGGTGAAGGATTCCATGGTGTCCCCATACTGCCTACTGATTAACCCACCTGTAAATGTTCTCCAGTGGTCATCCTTTTTCTCCCACCCTTGGCTCCCTACACCACACAGATTACTTTCTTCTTCAGTTTCTCCCAATGTGCCTTGCACTTCAGATGTTTTTTCAGTGACTATGGCTTTTTCCAAGCTTTACACTGCATTTTACAGTTTTTAAACAACCATTTTATCCATATCCAAGGATGGCTTAAAAAATTATGACTAAGGAATAAAATCATTATCCACTGCTCAACATTAGCTTTCCTTCCATCCTTTTGATGCATTTTAGTTGGCCAACACAGCACAGTAATAACTGTGCAGGAAATAAATTAATTAATATGAGTAGTCTTGGGACCAGCAGGTCCCAATAAGCCATGGCATTATAGATGCACTGAGGTGAATTTTAGAGCATTTTCTCAAGATGCCAAAGACTATTAAACTCACACTAAGTACACTCCATGCTGAACTCTGAACACTGAAAAAAAGGCTGCTGAAAAGTCCAACAACAATACCTTATATTTTTTGATCAATGATATTTCTGTGCAATAACTCCACTGAGATTCTTAAATTCATATTTTTGTCCACTAATCAAAGTTGTAATGCAACTGTGCAATAATGAGTACTGTGGAAAAAGTCTCCTGTAAGTGCAATCAATACGTATATTAATTAGAGTTTAAGATAATAATTAAGATAATAATGTGTCATGTCAATAGTAGCTGTTGCACTGCAGATTGTCTATATGTGGAAATGCCTCCACCTTGAGACGAAGTAACAATATTTTGTTCAGTGATGCGCAAGTTGTATAGTCTGAATGAAAATAAAGTTCACTTTGACTTTGAAGATTTTGATCCACTGATGGCCTGAACAAAATCAAAAGTAAGAAAAGAAATCCAGTCTTATTTTTTTTTCTTTCAGGAAAGACATAATCGTGTCAATGATTCAATCATCAAAGATGGGAAAATAGTAGCTCACATCAATAAACTAACAAAATAAATGTATGACAGGATGCAGAAATCCTATACGGGTATATTGCCTGACTTCTTACACCCCCCCCCAAAAAAAAGGCAGTCACTTTCTGTGCATACCTGTAGTGTTAGATTGGGATGCAAACAAATGCACAAATGGCCATGGTCATATATCTCAAGGGAATGTTGTCATACATACACGTAGCGTGCCTCATCACTCCTACCACCACCTATATATGTGCCTAATGTTTGATTGTGAGGAAAGTGAAAAAATAATGATCACAGTAATGTATTCCAACTTGTTGCTCCTAGCAGAAGCTATAGTGACTTTATTTGTACACCTCTGTGATCTATGACAGAAGTAAAAGAAAGTGACCACACAGTCACCAGCCACAATACATGCTCTAATGACCTCCTGTGTATACCTCTGAGATTTGTGTGGAAAATTAAAGAAATAAGTACCAAATTACCCCTCTAAACAAGCTACAGCAACCTTCTGTACACATCTCTGAGGAGGACTAGTTTTAGTCTGTGTGTGGTTGAGGGCAGATGTCACCATTAAACCCATGTCAAAGTCTATTTATAGATCAATGGGTTTGAAGGCCACCAGACCCCCTAGAAGCTCTAAAGGGTCTGAATGTTCTGTGATGTTTTTTATGTCTTACATAATTTTTTGTTAATTGCATTTTTTACCATTACACAAAATTATGTATATTTCTAGCATTATGTTGTATCCATGGATAAAAGTCAGTGATATTTTACATGCACACATACACACACATATGTACTCAGTCATGCAGATACTGTGCCTGATAAGCTAGGTCTAGCACAAGGTACACAAATGCACTGCACACTCACCTTCACAGATACTAAATGAGCACCACTTTCCCTATTATATGTCTATGGGGTGCTGGAGGAAACCAGACCACACGGATAAAGACATATATAGACAAGGAGGGCATGCAGACTCCACACAGAAAAAACTGCAGTCAAGAACTTAAGCAGACCAAAGTGCTGTGAAATGGCAAACCTACTCACTGCATCATTATGTCAATGAGTTGTTGCCTTCATGCATATCCTGCTTCTGCCAAACCACTGAAGATAACAACCTAGCATGTGTAAGGTCTATGTTTGCAATAGTGTAAATTAAAGATACCATGACCAACATGTTACTCTTAAATGCTTTGCAACCAACCCGAATGGCAAGTGGCAGAATGGCAGGGCTGATGGTCATTACAGAACATGAGAGAGATTATGGCCAAACTGTTATACTGCCACTTCCCACGCACACACAGACATAAACTATAGCAAATACTAGTTTACACCAATTTCGGCAACTAGCAATGCATTTTGTCACACTAGTACTGCCACACCAGGTCAGTGACTGCTGTTTAGCAGGCATTAAAAACAGCAGGGGTAAATTACTTATATTAATCTCACTGAGGAGTAATATATACTTTTCACTGTCCCAGATTTCACAGAATGCACATCATTTGCTGCATATTTTTGCCCAGTCCCATGTAAAATGTTTGATTTGCTGGTAAATCTTTCAGAATTGCAGACATTTCCTAATACCAGACATTAGAGTTTTATACTTGTCATTATTTTTTCTTTTATTATTTAGAAAACGTATTTTGATGCTTAACATGTTATTCCATTATTTTTTTAAGTTAAAGTAATATTTAAAATGTTTTTCTGATTCTGAGTGTTTACTCATCCACCATTTTTAGCTTTGACTATAATTCTTGAGCAAATGGGTTGAGAAAAAGAGTACCTGTGTTCCTGCCATAATTTACGAAATTTCCTAAAAGAAAAAAATATATATATCCTTGAAGTTTGGGATAATCGGCTCTTCTTAAAAACCCAGGTATGTGTTGAGATTAGTCAAACTAGGTTGTCAATCTCTAGAACTTACCTATTTTACTTCCATTCACTGATTACCACCGTTATCATAATAGGGTCACATCACAATACTGTTTTGGATAAAATACCCAGTCAGAGAAAGGATGATAATTTTTTTTTCATTTCCCACTGCCAGAGACAGCTTTTGCATGGCTCTCCAACAGTCAAGGATGTTCAGGGGTCCCCCACAGCTGCATGTATTGTGGGTGCATAATGCTAGCTATGATATCAAATGTAGTGGAGAGAATGTCCACCAGCAGGATTTATGAAGACTGCTATTTTAAGAAAATGCTAAAACTACAACCAGAGAAATCTCTGAAATTTAATATGTGGTGACAATCATTAGGATTCTTCATTCTGTGAGTTATTATTATATACTTAGTTTATTAAGTACACAGAATTGCTGCAAAATAATTTGGTTTGGTTGGGGGGACTAAAACTTGCTATGCATATTCTACTGAAAATGGTGTCTCTTTCTTGAGGAACAAAATGGTTGACTGATTTACATTCACAACACGATTTCTGAATTGTCACTATTGCAACGCAAAGTAATGTAATGAGGATACTTGGGCATGAGTTAATAGTCATTAGTTTTCACCTGTACATATAGGGAACAAATTGCACTTTATGCCACAGATGTGCAGAGCAGAATAAAGCAATTCACAGATGTTTGTGTAATCGAGCCTCCTGTTCCCGTGTCTTTTGTAAGCAGGTACAAACTGTCATTGTTTTAGAGGCATGTCATCATTTTATATGATAAGGTTGGGAAAATTTAGAAAACTGTACTGGGTATCTGGACCGGAGTATTTGGAAGAATAGTAGCACTTTCCTGGACTACTGGCAGCTCTGAGGAGGTACACAGAAAATTTATAGTTTGTGATAAGCTTTATTTAACTGTCTACCTTTGACAGAAATTCACATTCCAAGAAGCTAGCACATGTGTATGTTACATAGAGAATTTAATGACAACACTGCTGCCCAAAATGTCAAGACAACCTGTCCCTGTGCATGTATGCCACTATGTATGGTATAGGTATGACCTGTGTAATCTTTGTTGTAGCCTATAGTAGGGTGGACAGCAATCTTCTGCCTCCATATGTGTATCCTTTCCCATATGCTGGAGTAGGGTCAGGCCAGAAGTGTTCCTCAGAGTGTCACAAACTGTTGGCTGCAGGGATGACTACCTTTGTAATATATATATATATATATATATATATATATATATATATATATATATATATATATATATATATATATATATACACACACACACACACACACACACACACACACACACACACACACACATATATATATATATAAACACACACACATATATATGTATATATATATATATATATATATATATATATATATATATATACATATATATATATATACATATATATACATATATCTGTAGCAGGGATAGCCACCTGGCAGTATAAACCTTTGTTCTAGATGATTGTCACTGTTGAAATGACACCCGACCGTATATATATATATATATATATATATATATATATATATATATATATATATATATATATATATATATATAATATTTAATAGCCTAGGGGGATTCCTCTGTACTTTAAGTGCTAGCCACAAAGTTTGAGAATTAATTTTATGCTCAACTCCTGAGAGACTTGCTTGGCTGCAAACATCTGCATTAAAAGCTGAAGCTAAGTGAAACTTGCAGTAGTGCATTTTAGTCTTTTGTTAAGTACAAACTTGCAGTTTTAAAAGTACTGTATTTTCATTTTTTTTCTGTTTTCCTAACTGAGTGTTTCTGAACAATGTGCTGTATGTCTCTCTGCAGTTAGTTGGTGGCTCTGGAATTGCCCGCCCCTCCTGTAAGTCTGTATTAGAACACTCCTCCTGGGTCCATCTCATTTGCTCACTTAACTGAGTACAGTGAGATCATATTCTGAGTCTAGTGTTCACTCTACTTAATACAGAGAAAAGTTTGAGAAGGCCAGCCCACTTCGGTTCTTCCTTCGTCTCTTCTTGAACTTAAAAAAAATGTTTGCACTTTATTCATTTGCTTTTACTGTATTTGTGTTTCCTCCTACTTTATTTTGCTTTTCTTAAAAGTACTCAATTTTATTTATTCTGCTGCGTTTATTACTGCTTGGTTGTAGCCTGATTAAATTGTAACGGTTATTCTAAATCTTTTGGTTTAAGCACTTGGGCTTCATACAGGCTGTTTTACATTAAGAAGGTTTGTGGTCTGCACTGTTGTGGCAGGACAAGTAGCTTACATCCTTCTAAGCTGGGAATTGCTGATTGAAGGTCCAGTGTCTGCTATTCTAAAAGTGTATTAGTTCTGGCTTAAGCACTTGGGCTTCAGGCCAGTTATTCTACATTAAGAAGGTTTGTGGTCTGCACTCTTGTGGGAGGAGAGGCTGGATTCTACCCTTCTGAGCTGGGAATTTCTGGTCACAGGCTTATTGTGACTGCTTATTTGAACTGGCTCTTTCTGAAATTGGTGTGCCTTGTTGCTGTAGCATAGACCAGATTCAGGCCTGCTGAATCTAGCTTTGTTTGTATAACTTGAGCACTGATCCAGGCCATCTTTTTTGGAGAAGGTTCCCCTGCACCCTAGTAAGCAGGGGTGTGCAGTTAGAACTTGTCTGATTGAAGACTGCTGAAACAGGGCTCAGTTTTGAGCTTTTTTCTGGTTAATTGGGTAACTTGTTTAAATCAGTTTGTTTGTTTTCTATTGTTTTATATATATATATATATATATATATATATATATATATATATATATATAAATATATAAATATATATATATATATATATATATATATATATATATATATATATATATATATATATATATATATATGTATATAAAATTGCACTTTATTCATCTGCTTTTACTGTATTTGTGTTTCTTCCTACTTTATTACTGGGGGTATTGACTACAACTCTGATCTGCGATATATAACAATAAGTATCTTTTTCTGTGCTTTTAAACTGTTTATTTGAGTGTATCTGCTTTATTTTCTGAAAAAAAAAAAAATATATATATATATATATATATATATATATGGTTCTACCTGACATAATCGAAACCACACAACACCGACAACCACATCACCGACACCACATATTCGACAGTCCATAAACACGAAACCACACATAACCGACAACGAAATAACCGACGGTACACAAACACGAAACCCCATACAAAACAAAACACATCCCCATTCCACAAACCACACACACAACACAAGCACACCAAAATCCTTACAAGCCCACACTAAACCTTACCCTAACCCTAAGGTCCGTCACTATCGCACACTTACCTACCGGCCCCTAACCCTAACTCACTTAACCCGCCCTATCGCCCCTAACCCTAACTCACTTAACCCACCCCTATCGCTCCCTAACCCTAACTCACTTAACCCACCCCTATCGCTCCTAACCCTAACTCACTTAACCCACCCTATCGCTCCCTAACCCTAACTCACTTAACCCACCCCTATCCCCACAGACCGTCAATCTCCACACTTACCTGCCTCGCACCCTAACGTCCGTCACTACCGCATACTCACACAGCCTTTCCCCATGTCGGCATCCTCGGCGTTGGTGTTGTCATCCGTCGTGTCGGTCTTCTGCATTGTCGATGTTCTGCAACCCGCGATTCGGTCTTCTTCGATCTTCTGGAGCTCCGGATTCCGATGTCGGTCTTCTCAGCTGTCGACGAAGTCAGGTAGAACCATATATATATATATATATATATATATATATATACTTGTTTCCCGCCTTTCTAAGCTAGTATAGTCCAGTTTTCAAGCTAGTGCTGATTTCAGGGCTGTGTTACAAATCTCTGTATTTGCCAATACCTTACTTGGATAGAAGGAAGTTTCTCTGTTCACCTGTGAGAGAGGGGAGCTTTGAGCAGCCTATCTGTCCCTGGAGGAGGGTTTCAGCCCAGAAATTAGTAGTTTATTGGCCATTTTGGGCTAATTTCTATCTCTTTCATTTCCTTGCTATAAATACCATATTTTCCCAGTTTTGCGTGCCGGGCAGCGCCAGTTAGCTAGGGTAAAACTATTCCCGGCTCTACAAAGTCTCCTTTTCAATTTTTCCCTTGGAACAAGACAAACTTTCAACTTAAGCACTCAAGCCATTCATTTCTCAGCCCGGCACTTGCTCAAAACCTATAGCAAGCACTTATAAACCCTAGCAGTAGACCCTCCTGTACTGTACAGAAGGACAAGGCTCTCTATTCGACCTTACCAGCCATCCAATAAAACAGTTCATAGTACCTATCCAGGCATGTCCAAAGGGCAGTTTCAGGTGTACTCTCCAGTCCAACTAGTGGATCTGGGCATTTTGAAGCAATGTTACAACTGCCTCATGTACACAGACAACCCCCCTCCTCCTGCCACCAAACACTAATACATGTGAGAGATGCAGTTATACAGCCAAACTAGAGGCTCAGCTATCTCAACCCAAAACTGGATCAGACAGTCAAGAGGAGAAGGGAAATACTTGCATCACACCACCAGTCTTACATAGACCCATTAAACCAGCACCGGCAAAAAACACACATAAATACATGGAAACATACTTGGAGGCTCTAAATAAAATCTGCAAAACCAACAGAGACCCCCAAAGCAAACATCCAAGCAACCTCCACCCCCCCCAACACAAACTATGAAACACATACTTCACAAAACCAGTGTGCCATGCAATCACAGCCCTTAAGGCAAAATAACATACCCAACATACTAGTAATAGGTGACTCTATATTCAGGCACACTGATATCCCACTCACTAGGCTGAATAAGGAGAAGGTTACTGTTAGCTGCCTGTCAGGTGCCAGGATCCGCCACATAACACAAGCACTCAGGTCAATCCAGAACAAGTACAAATGTCCATGTTGGTGTGAATAACCTGAGCCGTACCTCCCTGGACTACATGAAAAGAGACATGGAAGAGCTCTCTGATCAGATAGCCCAAGCTGGTATGACCCTGACCCTGAGTAGCATCCTGCCCTCACCAAGAAAGATACCACAGTATAAGAAAAAATTCTCGATTTCAACAATTGGCTAAGTTTCTGGTGTCATTCAAAGGGGATCCAGTGTCTGTCTGCCTCGGATGACATGCTCGATGAGCCAGGCTGCTTCTCTAGAGATGGCTTGCATCTGTCACCCTTAGGCTTTCGAATACTTGCCAAGGCTCTTGCCACCCCCATAGTGCCTTTTTTAGGCAAGGCTCAAATGACAAACCCACTGCTGTAAATAGCACAAGTAACAACAAACTGAGGATAATGCTACTCAATGCCAGAAGTCGAAACCTCAAAATGCATGCACTCGAGGCACTCCTCAGTATGGAGAAAATCGATATATGTGCAGTAACAGAAACCTGGTTTAAGGCTCCAGAGAGCACCCCAGCACTACCAGGCTACAACTCATACCATACATTTCAGCCACAGAACCCAAACCGAAATACAAAATGCGGGGGCTTATCCATATTCATCAAGGATACCCACACCTCTAGGTTAGTGGCACAGCACGATGCTTCAGAGATCATCTACGTGCAACTAATAATGGGCAAGACTGCAATTCAAATTGTAGCCTGCTACAGATCACCCACCATGTCCCATGACCCCCATTCCATGTTTCTGGAAACACTGGGAAACATAAAGGTCCTACCAAACACCCTAATATTGGGTGATTTCAATTACCCAGACATTAACTGGGAGAACTACTCAAGTACTAACTCCTTTGCACAACTTTTCCTAGAATTTATAAACTTAAACACCCTGGTTCTACTGGTCAACACTCCCACCAGAGGTGACAACATACTGGACCTGGTCATCACCAACATGGACGACCAGTGTTCCACACCAGGAGTCAACCCCTCGCTGGTTAGATCTGACCATGAAAAAATCACTTTGGATATCCATATTCTGCCCCCACCCCTGGACAAGAAAGCCACCATGAAAAACTTTTCAAAAGCAAACTTCACATTACTTAAGACTGAGGTGGAAAGATTCAAAGCCCCCATTCTGAAGGATAACACTGGCCAAGCTGCAAAATCCTTTACTAATGCATTCTACGGGCAGCTACAAGAATGCATGGATCGTACCATCC